>NC_092165.1:59023096-59025596 GCF_045791955.1 Oncorhynchus clarkii lewisi
TTAACCCTTCCTGGTCACCTGTACTAACCCTTCCTGATCACCTGTGTTAACCCTTCCTGATCACCTGTACTAACCCTTCCTGATCACTTGTGTTAACCTTACTGATCACCTGTGTTAACCCTTCCTGATCACCTGTGTTAACCCTTCCTGATCACCTGTGTTAACCTTACTGATCACCTGTGTTAACCCTTCCTGATCACCTGTGTTAACCCTTCCTGATCACCTGTGTTAACCCTTCCTGATCACCTGTGTTAACCCTTCCTGATCACCTGTGTTAACCCTTCCTGGTCACCTGTGTTAACCCTTCCTGATCACCTGTACTAACCCTTCCTGATCACCTGTACTAACCCTTCCTGATCACCTGTACTAACCCTTCCTGATCACCTGTACTAACCCTTCCTGATCACCTGTACTAACCCTTCTTCTCACCTGTAGTAACCCTTCCTGGTCACCTGTAGTAACCCTTCCTGGTCACCTGTACTAACCCTTCCTGGTCACCTGTACTAACCCTTCCTCTCACCTGTACTAACCCTTCCTGGTCACCTGTACTAACCCTTCCTCTCACCTGTATTAACCCTTCCAAATCAAATCAAATCAAATCAAATTTTATTTGTCACATACACATGGTTAGCAGATGTTAATGCGAGTGTAGCGAAATGCCTGTACTAACCCTTCCTGGTCACCTGTACTAACCCTTCCTGGTCACCTGTACTAACCCTTCCTGGTCACCTGTACTAACCCTTCCTCTCACCTGTGTTAACCCATAATTTGCAAATAAATTCATAAAAAATCCTACAATGTGATTTTCTGGATTTATTTCCTCATTTTGTCTGTCATAGTTGAAGTGTACCTATGATGAAAATGACAGGCCTCTCTCATCTTTTTAAGTGGGAGAACGTGCACAAATGGTGCATGACTAAATACTTTTTTGCCCCACTGTATATGCACACGAGACCAGTGACCCATGACCCCAGCAATATAGTGCCCTCTAGTGTACAAAACAAGTTAAAAAAAAAAACTGGCTCCTACACACCGGACCCTAACTGTTCTCTGACTTAGGACAGAAACGATGTGAAAAGAAACTATGCTATGTGTTTGTGTCGTCACAACTTAGCCTCAGTTCAGCCCATAACAACCAGCCTGCCTCAGTTCAGCCCATAACAACCAGCCTGCCTCAGTTCAGCCCATAACAACCAGCCTGCCTCAGTTCAGCCCATAACAACCAGCCTGCCTCAGCTCAGCCTGTAACAAGGTAAACTCTGTCATAGTTTAGCCCTAGCTCAGCCTTTAACAAGGTAAACTCTGTAGTTGCTTAGCCCCAGCTCAGCCTGTAACAAGGTAAACTCTGTCATAGTTTAGCCCCAGCTCAGCCTGTAACAAGGTAAGTTCTGTAATAGGTTGACGGGTCGTACATGGCAGCATCCTGTAGCACCCAGTTTGTCATTTCCTGCGGGACTCAAATGTAGATGGGGTGGACAGTAACAGCAGGGCATCCTGGATTGTCAACACCTTCTCCTCTATGGGATCGCCAGAGACCCCCACACCGATTGGTTCCCAGCGGTGTTGGGGGTTCATCTCCAACACTGTGGTTATCAGCAGGGTCCATGGCCTGTGGAGCATCGCTGCCCCTTAGCAACTCCACGTTGGACCCAATATGACTTGGTGTGAAAAGCTTAAAACCTCTTAACGATCTGACCCCTTTTTTTCTTAAAATGTTCTCCTAAAATTACATATCCTAATTTAACTGCCTGTAGCTCAGGACCTGAAGCAAGGATATGCATATTATTGGTACCATTTCTTGGTACCAACACTTTGAAGTTTGTCGAAATGTGAAATTAATGTAAGAGAATATAACAAAAATGAGGTAAAATGAGTTTTTTTTTACAATTATCTTTGAAATGCAAGAGAAAGAAAGGCCATAATGTATTATTCCAGCCCAGGCACAATTTAGATTTGGGCCACTAGATGGCAGTAGTGTAAGACTGATTCAAAAGAACCATTGCATTTCCAAATGTGCCTAATTGGTTTATTAATACATTTTCAAGTTCATACCTGTGAACTCTCCTCAAACCAGTGCATGGTATCCTTTCACTGTAATAGCTACTATAAATTGGACAGTGCAATGAGATTAACAAGAATTTAAGCTTTCTGCCAATATCAGATATGTCTATGTCCTGGGAAATGTTCTTGTTACTTACAATCTCATGCTAATCACATTAGCCTACGTTAACTCAGCCTTCCCGCGGGTGGGAGGGGCACCGATCCTGTAGAGGTTTTTACTTGAAGGGGGCTTCCTCTTCCTCTCACCTTCTTGGAGTAGGCAGATCTTGGATATTGGTCTTTCTATAATGTTGCTTCTTGTCTTCAGGTGTACTACACCTAGTAACCCCTTGGAATCAGGCTTGGTCTCAACAACCTTTCCGAGTATCCAGGCACTACGTGGTGCCGTGGGCTTCATGACCAGAACCACATCTCCTTCGCGGAAGCTGCGTTTTCACTT
>NC_092165.1:59030596-59033096 GCF_045791955.1 Oncorhynchus clarkii lewisi
GTAATGTCTCTTCTATGGTAATAGCCTTCTATGGTAATGTCTCCTCTATGGTAATATTTCTTCTATGGTAATGTCTCTTCTATGTCTCTTCTATGGTAATGTCTCTTCTATTATAATGCATCTTCTATGTCTCTTCTGTGGTAATGTCTCTTCTATGGCTATTCTATGGTAATGTCTCTTCTATGTCTCTTCTATGGTAATGTCTCTTCTATGCCTCTTCTATGATAATGTCTCTTCTATGGTAATGTCTCTTCTATGGTAATGTCTCTTTAATGTCTCTTCTATGGTAATGTCTCTTCTATGTCTCTTCTATGGTAATGTCTATTCTATGGTAATGTCTCTTCTATGGTAATGTCTCTTCTATGTCTGTTCTATGGTAATGTCTCTTCTACGGTAATGTCTCTTCTATGTCTCTTCTATGGTAATGTCTCTTCTATGTCTCTTTAATGTCGCTTCTATGGTAATGTCTCTTCTATGTCTCTTCTATGGTAATGTATATTCTATGGTAATGTCTCTTCTATGGTAATGTCTCTTCTGTCTGTTCTATGGTAATGTCTCTTCTATGTCTCTTCTATGGTAATGTCTCTTCTATGTCTCTTTAATGTCGCTTCTATGGTAATGTCTCTTCTATGTCTCTTCTATGGTAATGTATATTCTATGGTAATGTCTCTTCTATGGTAATGTCTCTTCTATGTCTGTTCTATGGTAATGTATCTTCTATGGTAATGTCTCTTCTATGTCTCTTCTATGGTAATGTCTCTTCTATGTCTCTTTAATGTCGCTTCTATGGTAATGTCTCTTCTATGTCTCTTCTATGGTAATGTATATTCTATGGTAATGTCTCTTCTATGGTAATGTCTCTTCTATGTCTGTTCTATGGTAATGTATCTTCTATGGTAATGTCTCTTCTATGTCTCTTCTATGGTAATGTCTCTTCTATGTCTCTTCTATGGTAATATCTCTTCTATGGCAATAGCCTTCTATGGTAATGTCTCTTCCATGGTAATGTATCTTCTCTGGTAATGTGTCTTCATTTGAAATTTGCCTTCCAAGGACATTCTTGCATTCTTGCTTCTCACAAGCGAGAAGTGATGACAAGTCAGATTGTGTGTGTGTGTGTGTGTGTGTGTGCGTGCGTGCACCTGTTTCGGAGGCACTCCCAGCTGTTTGAGAGCGGAGATGAACAGGTCGGCCTCTGGGACCCTGAGGCCGGTACGACAGGACTGTAGCACCACATCAAAATGGCCGCCCAGCAGAGAGAGGAGACGGCCAGAGCTATCTCCACACCCACTGTCATCCACCCACTGGTTGGCCAACACACCTGTCAATAACCCTGACAGACAACACAAGGACGCGGGACTAGGCATGTGACCTTAGAGTGTACAAGGTGTGTGTCAGATGTGCGTGTGTGTGTGTGTGTGTGTGTTACCTTGGCTGCGGAGCGTAGCTACGGTCTGCAGAATGTGTTTGTTGACGGTGGTTGAGTCTCTGAGTTCCTCCAACAGGCTCTTAACAGAGAACCCAGCAGGAAGACTGACCTTCTGATCTGATGCTGCACTCACACACTCTGCATCAAGCTCTGGGATCATCTACACACACACACACACACACACACACACTGACGTGTCATCACAAGGTGATGCAATCATTTCCATGGAAGGCATATTTCAAATAGAAGACACATTTCAACAGAAGACACATTTCAATAGAAGACACATTTCAAATAGAAGACACATTTCAAATAGAAGACACATTTCAACAGAAGACACATTTCAATAGAAGACATTCAAATTGAAGACACATTTCAACAGAAGACACATTTCAACAGAAGACACATTTCAATAGAAGACACATTCAAATAGAAGACACATTTCCACAGAAGACACATTCAAATAGAAGACACATTTCAACAGAAGACACATTTCAAATAGAAGACACATTCAATAGAAGACACATTTCAATAGAAGACACATTCAAATAGAAGACACATTTCAAATAGAAGACACATTTCAATAGAAGACACATTCAAATAGAAGACACATTTCAAATAGAAGACACATTTCAACAGAAGACACATTTCAACAGAAGACACATTTCAACAGAAGACACATTTCAATAGAAGACACATTCAAATAGAAGACACATTTCAACAGAAGACACATTCAAATAGAAGACACATTTCAACAGAAGACACATTTCAAATAGAAGACACATTCAAATAGAAGACACATTCAATAGAAGACACATTTCAATAGAAGACACATTCAAATAGAAGACACATTTCAAATAGAAGACACATTTCAATAGAAGACACATTCAAATAGAAGACACATTCAATAGAAGACACATTTCAATAGAAGACACATTTCAATAGAAGACATTCAAATAGAAGACACATTTCAAATAGAAGACACATTTCAAATAGAAGACACATTTCAAATAGAAGACACATTTCAACAGAAGACACATTTCAATAGAAGACACATTTCAAATAGAAGAC
>NC_092165.1:59038096-59060596 GCF_045791955.1 Oncorhynchus clarkii lewisi
CACTGGGTAGAAAAGAGTCAAAGCGAAACTCTGAACTACTGCAAATATTTATGTAGAAAGAAAGTTTTCTGCCTTTTCATACGGTTACACAACCCCTCCCATTAAACAAATGGATGCGTTCATCGTAATCGCGCCGCTGAACACTTGAGAAACTGTCTAATATGTCTAATAATCAGCGCAGCGCGACTGTAGTAGTAAGACGGCCTTGAACGCAACCCGTAAAACTTCCCTAAAACGCGTCTACTGACCAGTTTCAATTCAAAACAGGCAAATATCACACTCAAATTCACAGCTCGTTGTATGAGCGCTTATAGATGTTTTGAAACACATTCATGAATGACTTTCTTCCATTCTCTATGTTCATTTATTTATTTTTTACTCGGTTGGGCTTCGACCCCTGACATCGTATAAACACATAATGCGTAGAATTGCAGGAAATTAACTTTAAAACAGCAACATTTTCTTTCCGCCAACAATAGGTGTGTGAACAGTGTGGGCAGCGGTGGAAAAAGTACTAAATTGTCATACTTGAGTATAAGTATATATAAGTATATATAAGTATATTTTAGCAACTGCATTTACTTTTGATTCTTAAGTATATTTATTTAAACCAAATACATTTAGACTTTTTCTCAAGTAGTATTTTACTGGGTGACTTTCACTTTTACTAGAGTCATTTTCTAATTTTAAGGTATCTTTACTTTAAGCAATCCAAAGTAAAATTATAAATCATTTCAAATTCCTTATATTAAGCAAACCAGAAAATTATTACAATTATAATTGGAAGATAGACAGGGGCTCACTCCAACACTCAGACATCTTTTCCAAATGAAGCATTTGTGTTTAGTGAGTCCACCAGATCAGAGACAGTAGGGATGACCAGGGATGTTCTGTTTAGTGAGTCCTCCAGATCAGAGGCAGGAGGGATGACCAGGGATGTTCTCTGTTTAGTGAGTCCTCCAGATCAGAGGCAGTAGGGATGACCAGGGATGTTCTCTGTTTAGTGAGTCCTCCAGATCAGAGGCAGAAGGGATGACCAGGGATGTTCTCTGTTTAGTGAGTCCTCCAGATCAGAGGCAGTAGGGATGACCAGGGATGTTCTCTGTTTAGTGAGTCCACCAGATCAGAGGCAGTAGGGATGACCAGGGATGTTCTCTGTTTAGTGAGTCTGACAGATCAGAGGCAGTAGGGATGACCAGGGATGTTCTGTTTAGTGAGTCCTCCAGATCAGAGGCAGTAGGGATGACCAGGGATGTTCTGTTTAGTGAGTCCTCCAGATCAGAGGCAGTAGGGATGACCAGGGATGTTCTCTGTTTAGTGAGTCCTCCAGATCAGAGGCAGTAGGGATGACCAGGGATGTTCTCTGTTTAGTGAGTCCTCCAGATCAGAGGCAGGAGGGATGACCAGGGATGTTCTGTTTAGTGTGTCCTCCAGATCAGAGTCAGTAGGGATGACCAGGGATGTTCTCTGTTTAGTGAGTCCTCCAGATCAGAGACAGTAGAGACGACCAGGGATGCTCTCTGTTTAGTGAGTCCTCCAGATCAGAGGCAGTAGGGATGACCAGGGATGTTCTGTTTAGTGAGTCCACCAGATCAGAGGCAGTAGGGAGGACCAGGGATGTTCTCTGTTTAGTGCATGAATAGGACCATTTTCCTGTCAAAATGTAATAAGTACTTTTGGGTGTCAGGGAAACCTTGACCTTTATTACCAAGGAAACGTGTGTGACCAGACCTTTATCACCAAGGAAACGTGTGTGACCAGACCTTTATCACCAAGGAAACGTGTGTGACCAGACCTTTATCACCAAGGAAACGTGTGTGACCAGACCTTTATCACCAAGGAAACGTGTGTGACCAGACCTTTATCACCAAGGAAACGTGTGTGACCAGACCTTTATCACCAAGGAAACGTGTGTGACCAGACCTTTATCACCAAGGAAACGTGTGTGACCAGACCTTTATCACCAAGGAAACGTGTGTGACCAGACCTTTATCACCAAGGAAACCTGTGCTTCTAGTTCCGACATTGCAATAATGTCTAACAAGTAATTTAAGAATTCCCCAACAACGACCTAATACACACAAATCTAAAGGGGTGAATGAGAATGTGTACATATATGTACACATATATGGATGAGCGATGGCTGAGCGGAAAAGTGCAATATATGGTATAACATGTTTTATTTTTTACAATTTTATTTCACCTTTATTAAACCAGGTAGGCTAGTTGAGAACACCTTTATTAAACCAGGTAGGCTAGTTGAGAACACCTTTATTAAACCAGGTAGGCCAGTTGAGAACACCTTTATTTAACCAGGTAGGCTAGTTGAGAACAAGTTCTCATTTACAACTGCGACCTGGCCAAGATAAAGCAAAGGAGTTCGACACAAAAACAACAAGACAGAGTTACACATGGAATAAACAAACCTACAGTCAATAACACAATAGAAAAATCTGTATACAGTGTGTGCACTGTATAAAATAAAGTATATACATGTGATACGAGTAATGTAAGATATGTAAACATTATTAAAGTGGCATTATTTAAAGTGGCATTGTTTAAAGTGACTAGTGATCCATTTAAGTGGCCAGTGGTTGCGTCTCTATGTAGGCAGCAGCCTCTCTGAGTCAGTGATTGCTGTTTAGCAGTCTGATGGCCTTGAGATAGAAGCTGTTTTTCAGTCTCTCAGTCCCAGCTTTGATGCACCTGTACTGACCTCGCCTTCTGGATGGTAGCTGGGTGAACAGGCAGTGACTCGGGTGGTTGTTGACCTTGATTCACTTTTTGGCCTTCCTGTGACATCGGGTGCTGTAGGTGTCATGGAGGGCAGGTAGTTTGCCCCCGGTGATGCGTTGAACAGACTGCACCAACATCTGGAGAGCCTTGCGGTTGAGGGCGGAGCCGTTGCCGTACCAGGCGGTGATACAGCCCGCCAGGATGCTCTCGATTTTGCAACTGTAAAAGTTTATCAGGTTTTTGGGTGACAAGTCAAATTTCTTCAGCCTCCTGAGGTTGAAGAGGTGCTGTTGCGCTTTCTTCACCACACTGTCTGTGTGGGTGGACCATTTCAGTTTATCTGTGATGGGTACGCCGAGGAAGTTAAAACTTTCCACCTTCTCCACTACTGTTCCATCGAAGTGGATAGGGGGGTGCTCCCTCTGCTGTTTCCTGAAGTTCACAATCATCTCCTTTGTTTTGTTGATATTGAGTGGGAGGTAATTTTCCTGACAGCACACTCCCAGAGCCCTCAACTCCTTCCTGTAGGCTGTCTCATTGTTGGTAATCAAGCCTACTACTGTTGTGTCGTCCGCAAACTTGATGATTGAGTTGGAGGCGTGCATGGCCACGCAGTCATGAGTTAACATGGAGTACAGGAGGGGGCTGATCATGCACCCTTGTGGGGCCCCAATGTTGAGGGTCAGCGAAGTGGAGATGTTTTTTCCTACCCTCACCACCTGGGGGAGGCCTGTCAGGAAGTCCAGGACCCAGTTGCACAGGGTGGAGTTGAGACCCAGGTTCTCCAGCTTGATGATGTGCTTGGAGGGTACTATGGTGTTGAATGCTGAGCTGTAGTCAATGAACAGCATTCTTACCTAGGTATTTTGTCCAGATGGGATAGGGCAGTGTGGAGTGTGATGGCGATTACGTCGTCTGTGGACCTGTTGGGGCGGTATGTGAACTGAAATAGGTCTAGGGTGGCCAGTAAGGTGGAGGTGATATGATCCTTGACTAGTCTCTCAAAGCACTTCATGATGACAGAAGTGAGTGCTATGGGACGATAGTCATCTAGTTCAGTTATCTTTGACTTATTGGGTACAGGGACAATGGTGGCCATCTTGAAGCATGTGGGGACAATAGACTGAGATAGGGAGAGATTGAATATGTCCGTAAACACACCAGCCAGATGGTCTGCACATGCTCTGAGGATGCAGCTAGGGATACCGTCTGGGCCAGCAGCCTTGCGAGGGTTAACACGTTTAAATGTTTTACTCACGTCGGCCACGGAGAAGGAGAGGGGGGTCCAGTCCTTGTTAGCGGGCCGCGATGGTGGCACTGTATTATCCTCAAAGCGGGCAAAGAAGGTGTTTAGTTTGTCTGGAAGCAAGACGTCGGTGTCCGTGACGTGGCTGGTTTTCTTTTTGTAGTCCGTAATTTCCTGCAGACCCTGCCACATACATCTCTTGTCTGAGCCGTTGAATTGCGACTCCACTTTGTCCCTGTACTGGCATTTCGCTTGATTGATTGCCTTGCGGAGGGAATAGCTACACTGTTTATATTCAGCCATATTCCCAGACCTCTTTCCATGGTTAAATGTGGTGGTTTGTGCTTTTAGTTTTGCGCGAATGCTGCCATCCATCCACGGTTTCTGATTAGGGTAGGTTTTAATAGCCACCGTGGGTATAACATCTCCAATGCACTTCTTTATAAACTCACTCACCGAGTCAGCGTATTGGTCGATGTTGTATCAACTCATATACAGTATATATTTATATAATAAAAAATAAATAATAACCTTTATTTAACTAGGCAAGTCAGTTAAGAACAAATTCTTATTTTCAATGACGGCCTAGGAACAGTGGGTTAACTGCCTGTTCAGGGGCAGAACGACAGATTTGTACCTTGTCAACTCGGGGGTTTGAACTTGCAACCTTCCGGTTACTAGTCCAACGCTCTAACCACTAGGCTACCCTGCACTGACGTGTGAAGCGAGAGGTGTCGAAGCCTTTGAGCACAACAAATGGCAGGCTACCCCACCCAGACTACCCCACCCAGGCTACCCCACCCAGACTACCCCACCCAGGCTGCCCCACCCAGGCTACCCCACCCAGACTACCCCACCCAGACTACCCCACCCAGACTACCCCACCCAGACCCAGAGGCCTTGAAGCCCCCTTTTGCTGTTCATAGACCATATACTGGCATTTTCTACAAGACATATTCCTCCAGAAATCAAAGCTTCTCCCAAGTGGGTGTGACACCTTCTCCCAAGTGGGTGTGACACCTTCTCCCAAGTGGGTGTGACACCTTCTCCCAAGTGGGTGTGACACCTTCTCCCAAGTGGGTGTGACACCTTCTCCCAAGTGGGTGTGACACCTTCTCCCAAGTGGGTGTGACACCTTCTCCCAAGTGGGTGGGACACCTTCTCCCAAGTGGGTGTGACACCTTCTCCCACTGCCTGCTGCACTGCTTCTTGGATTCCACCCGGCAATCTGTTCACCGTCTGCCCTGGTTGTCTCCCCTGTCTACCCCCCTCTTCCTCTCTCCCAAGCTTTTGCTTGCCTCCAGCACACAGGCACTGTTGGGGCGAGTGACTCTGAACTTACAATGGCTAGCCCAAATTCGTTATATAACAACAACAAAAATATTGTGCATTTTTCTATATCACAAATTGCCTCATGACTCCTGCATGCTTTGTTGACTATGAACTTTCTTTACCCAGTCGTGGGACAGACTGTTTGTTCCCACACTCTGAACTCTGACTCTCTATTGGTTACTCAGATTCTTGGCCTCCCATCCTATTGTAACCACCTCTCACTGGCTATGTATTCATATTACCTGATGAAGTTTCTGTACGATATGATCTTGTTGCCATCTGATGCACATTCAGCGATCATAAATCAGCACTACAGAGCTCTCCTATGTCGTGCCTTGACTACCAAGCCAATCACAGACCTTTTTAACCTGTCTCTTCTCTCTGGGGAGCTTCCCATTGGTTGGAAAGCAGCCACGGGTCATCCTTTATTTAAAGGGGGAGATCAAGCTGATCCTAATTGTTATAAGCCTATTTCTGTTTTGCCCTGTTTATCAAAAGTGTTGGAAAAAACGTGTCAATAATCAACTGACTGGCTTTCTTGATGTCTATAGTATTCTCTCTGGTATGCAATCTGGTTTCCACTCAGGTTATGGATGTGTCACTGCAACCTTAAAGGTCCTCAATTATGTCACCATTGCCCTTGATAATTAGCAATGTTGTTCTGCTATTTCTATTGACTTGGCCAAAGCTTTTGATACGGTAGACCATTCCATTCTTGTGGGCCGGCTAAGGAGTATTGGTTTCTCTGAGGGGTGTTTGGCCTGGTTTGCTAACTAACTCTCTCAAAGAGTGCAGTGTATAAAGTCAGAAAATCTGCTGTCTCAGCCACTGCCTGTAACCAAGGGAGTACCCCAAGGCCCCCCACGCTCTTCTCAATTTACATCAACAACATAGCTCCGGCAGTTGGAAGCTCTCTCGTCCATTTATATGCAGATGACACAGTCTTATACTCAGCTGGCCCCTGCCTGGATGCTGTGTTAAACGCTCTACAACAAAGCTTTAGTGTCCAACAAGCTTTCTCTGCCCTTAACCTTGTTCTGAACACCTCCAAAACAAAGGTCATGTGGTTTGGTAAGAAGAATGCCCCTCTCCCCACAGGTGTGATTACTACCTCTGAGGGTTTAGAGCTTGAGGTAGTCACCTCATACAAGTACTTGTGAGTATGGCTAGACGGTACACTATCTTTCTCTCAGCACATACCAAAGCTGCAGGCCAAAGTCAAATCGAGACTTAGTTTCCACTATCGGAATTGCTCCTCTTTCACCCTAGCTGGGCAGCAAGTAGCTTAGGGGTTAGAGAGTTGGGCCAGTAACCGAAAGGTTGCTACATCGAATCTCTCGATCTGACAAGGTAAAAATCTGTCGTTCTGCCCCTGAACAAGGCAGTTAACCCACTGTTCCTAGGCCGTCATTGTAAATAAGAATTTGTTCTTAACTGACTTGCCTAGTTACTTAAAGGTAAAATAAAACAGCTGCCAGACTAACCCTGATTCAGATAACCATCCTACCCATGCCAGATTACGGAGACATAATTTATAGGTCGGCAGGTAAGGGTGCTCTCGAGCGGCTAGATGTTCTTTACCATTCGGCCATCAGATTTTCCACCAATGCTCCTTATAGGACACATCGCTGCACTCTATACTCCTCTGTAAACTGGTCATCTCTGTATACCCGTCGCAAGACCCACTGGTTGATGCTTATTTATAAAACCCTTAGGCCTCACTCCCCCCTATCTGAGATATCTACTGCAGCCCTCATCCTCCACATACAACACCTGTTCTGCCAGTCACATTCTGTTAAAGGTCCCCAAAGCACACACATCCCTGGGCCGCTCCTCTTTTCAGTTCGCTGCAGCTAGCGACTGGAACGAGCTGCAACAAACACTCAAACTGGACAGTTTTATCTCCATCTCTTCATTCAAAGACTCAATCATGGACACTCTCACTGACAGTTTGTGTTGTGTTGTTGTCTGTGCCCAAGAATGTTTGTACCATGTTTTGTACTGCTACCATGTTGTTGTTATGTTGTTTTGCTACCATGTTGTTGTCATGTTGTTTTGCTACCATGTTGTTGTCATGTTGTGTTGCTACCATACTGTGTTGTCATGTTGTGTTGCTACCATGTTGTTGTCATGTTGTGTTGCTACCATGCTGTGTTGTCATGTGTTGCTGCCTTACTATGTTGTTGTCTTAGGTCTCTCTTTATGTAGTGTTGTCTCTCTCGTTTCGGATGTGTGTTTTGGGTGTTTGTCCTATTTTTGTATTTATTTAAATTTTTATTTTTAATCCCAGCCCCCGTCCCCGCAGGAGGCCTTTTGTCTTCTGGTAGGCCGTCATTGTAAATAAGAATTTGTTCTTAACTGACTTGCATAGTTAAATAAAGGTTAAATAAAAATCAATGTTTCCTGGTTGTATCAAGAATGGTCGATCACACAAAAGACATCCGATTTGACACAACTGTGGGGGAAACATTGGAGTCAACATGGACCAGCATCCCTGTGGAACTCTTTAGACACCTTGTTGAGTCCATATCCCCGACAAATTTAAGCTTTTCTGAGGGCAAAAGGAGGGTGCAACTCAAATATTGGGAGGGTGTTCCTAATGTTTTGTACACTCAGTGTATGTGATTGTATACGAATGTAACACAGGAGGCGGACGGCTCATAATAATGTCTGGAACGGAGCGAATGGAACGGAATCAAACGTATTTGGTATATATATATCCTATTGTGGTTTAACCTTGTTTTCTGGCTTGCTCCTCAAGAAATGCTGGCGGCCATGATAGAAGCCAAACCTGAGTTGACTTGGGGGTGTGCTTTGATGTGGGTGTGTCCTTGCCACCACCACGACACACCCATCTGTCAGAACCTTGCCCACAGCTGTTCCCTCCCCACTCAGTCACAACTAACAAACCTCCTGCAGGTTGAGTTCTATAACTACAGGCAGAGATGTCTGACGGTGAGATGCCAGATGAAGCTTTGAATAGGTCAGTAGCCTACCGAGTAATATAAGAATGCAATTGCTGAATTTATGTAGATATTCTAAACTAAGTGTTTTGATAACTTTCAAATGTAGTAACAGGTTAATGTAGAACAATCAACCCTTTACATAATACCATAGAAGCAGTGTTCTGTTAATATAACAACGTGCACCTTTCATGTTATTCCCAGCCGATACAGACACTGTGCCTGTCTGTATTTTGTCTGGTGGTAATGGGGTTACCATGGTAACATGTCAGAGTGGTCATACCTTCCTGTCTGGTGGTAATGGGGTTACCATGGTAACATGTCATAGTGGTCATAACTTCCCGTGTGGTGTCTCGTATACAACAGGACTTCCCTGATCCTGGTGCAGAATACACAGGGTTCCTCCTTCCCCATGTTGACTGATACCATTCAGTTCAATACAAGTTGTCTTTCTCCATTCAGAGACATCAGTATGAAGTCAGTCTGAAGTTCATCACAGCACGTCTCCATGTCCTGGCTCCATACATGTTTCTATGAAAACACACACACACACACACACACACACACACACACACACACACACACACACACACACACACACACACACACACACACACACACACACACACACACACACACACACACACACACACACACACACACACACACACACACACACACACACACACACACACACACACACACACACACACACACACACACACACACACACACACACACACACACTGTTCTATTACCAGTGACAGTTAGGATAGGTGATATCTGACAAAAAAGCATATACTATGTTGAAGTTTAAAACGGGTCAGACTAAACCTACCTAATTCTGGTCTCCCCATCGCCGAATGCTGGTCAAGCAAGCATGAGGTGAGACTGGAGGTGAGACTGGAGGTGAGACAGGAGGTGAGACTGGAGGTGAGACAGGAGGTGAGACTGGAGGTGAGACAGGAGGTGAGACTGGAGGTGAGACTGGAGGTGAGACTGGAGGTGAGACAGGAGGTGAGACAGGAGGTGAGACTGGAGGTGAGACAGGAGGTGTGACAGGAGGGGAGACAGGAGGTGAGACTGGAGGTGAGACAGGAGGAGATGTCAGCACTCCATTGATGGTAGCGTAGATCAGCTTATTCATGGTTCTATAATAGATTGGCAAATACAGCGCTCAGGCTGGTTCCACCAGGCTATAGGTTATAACCACCAGGCAATAGGTTATAACCACCAGGCTATAGGTTATAACCACCAGGAAATGTTATGAAGGAGAATGATGAAGGTGAATTGGGACAAAACTGCTCCTCGCTGTTCCATGTATACTTTCGACACACTTTTCATCCGGACGTGAAAATACTGCCCCCTATCCTAATGAAGTTAAGGATTCACAGTGTATTAAACAACCAAAGATTTCAAGACTAAAAGTGATGAAAGTCGAGGCAAAAAGTAGTCGGAAAAAAATGAACTTTATCGAGTCCTTGGCCTACATCCTAATCTGACTTTGGTGCAGGTCATGTTGTTCTTCACATTACCGTCTCTGGTATAATCTAAATTTGTTTGTCACATGCACAGGACACAGAAAGTGTAAACGGTACAGTGTAACGGTTACTGGCATAGTGGAGTCTTTTTGTTTAGACTCATAATCCTAACCCATACTACCATGCGTGAATTTGCAGGTTTCTAAAGCTAACCAACTAGATTCAATGTTTTCTAGCTAACATGAGGCTATAACTAGCAATGCAATTTCTCGAGCTCCGACCTGAAGATCACTGATGTCATGATTCGACCTCGTATTTTTCAGAGTTCCCAGTTGTCTACCTAGCGAACAGTAGACTTTAACTTACAATGAAAATGACTTTCTGACTGAATTAGAAACCCATAACATCTGAAAATGTAGCTAGCTAGACTCTTACCAGTATACATGGATGAACGCTTCTCCCTCTCTGTCATGGTTGCCATGGTTACCCTTAGCTAGCTAACATTAGGCTATAAACAAGCCATGCAAACGGCTTTTCTGAGATAAAAATAATATTCCTACACAGCTCATACACGTAACGTTAGCTAGCTAGGTAACAGTACACTTTAACTTGCCATGAAACTGACTTTCTGACAAAATTAGAAACGTATACTATCTGAAAATGTAGCTAGACTCTTAACAATGTACATAGAGGAACGCTTCTCCCTCTCTGTCACAGACGCAATGGTTGGGCTTAGTTTGAAGATATAATCCAGAGACAGGTGTTTTAGACTACAGCTGTCTGTGTTCTCTTTTCGACTCCCACCGCATTTGCAATCATACGCGGCATTCCAACGGGCATTGCAACGGGCATTCCAACAGGCATTCCGACGGGCATTCCAACGGGCATTCCAACGGGCATTCCGACGGGCATTCCAACGGGCATTCCGACGGGCATTCCAACGGGCATTGCAACGGGCATTCCAATGGGCATTCCAATGGGCATTCCAACGGGCATTGCAACGGGCATTCCAACAGGCATTCCGACGGGCATTCCAACGGGCATTACAACGGGCATTCCAACAGGCATTCCAACGGGCATTGCAATGGGCATTCCAACAGGCCTTCTGACGGGCATTCCAACGGGCATTGCAACGGGCATTCCAATGGGCATTCCAACGGGCATTCCAACGGGCATTCCAACGGGCATTCCAATGGGCATTCCAACGGGCATTCCAACGGGCATTCCACTGAATTTCAAAACTCTGTCAACTTCCTTGACAACAACACTGTTGATAACCGTTTCTTCCCCATCACTGTCATCAGAAGACTACAACTTCTGATTCAATAAAAAATGTTGTTGTTTTTCTCCGTAAAAATCAGGGATTTTCCTCATCGTCTGATTCATTTTCAGAGTCCGAGAGTCACAATGGCACGACCGTCCTCCAGAAAGTAGTCCTTCACAACGTTTCCCCACTGATCTTTAGTCGATGGCGCCTGATAAATTCTGTTGTGAGCAGTAGCAATACAACTGCAGTTCTTAGAAAGGATTATCTACAAATACTGAGCAGCGCATGTTATATAGACAGAAGCATGCTACATGGCAGACCAATCCAAACGGATCTCTCGGCATGTCCAGCCCACCCATTATCTCAGCCAATCAGGGCTGTATTTTTTTCAGTGGCTAAACCAACTAGGCTTGTTATTTAACAATTGTATACTTATTTACAGATGGCATATTTACAGTTTGTTATTAAGGTCAATTAAAGTTCACATGTTCCAGAATGCATTACTGCCCCAAAAACGCATTTTGATAAAAACGAATGTTTAAATTCCAATCAGTAGAGGCTGGTGACTGGAATATTTGAGGAGGATGGGAGACCCACGCTCTAGGCTTGGAACACACGGAGACGACAAAGTGTGTTTAAAAAATGATTTCTTAAAAAAAAAAAAAACCTAAATCATTTAATAAAGACATTTATAGCACAATATTATGGGGAATGAGAGGGCTACTTACACAGTATTGGGAAGGGATCACAGCAGTGACTGAATTTAGGTTATGAGTTGAGGTGTTCAGAGGCTTGACTTGAGTGCAGGACAGGATTTGACTGTGAAGCCCCCCCCCCACACAAAAAAAATAACACAACACAGTAAGACAAACGAGCTAAGAATGAGTTTGTCTAAGCAAGGAGTAAAATATGTGATGTGTAATAATGTGATTGTGGAAGGGATTGACTCTACATGCAGTAATGAGAGAAAATGTATAAGGCTACTTACTACTCACAGTTCTTGGAATGTTAGGTTCTGATTTTACATTTTTGTAAATAACTCACGGACGCTAGAAAAGCTTAGCCAAGTTTAATTCTTCCCACAGGGTCGATACAGCTGTAATTCAGACACAGACATGACTTCCCCCGTGGTAGTATTCATACCCCACTTTGGGTGGACTCTCCTCCTTATCGCTAAACATTGCATCATTCTTGCTAAGCAGGGAACTAAGTGATAGGAGCCTTCAATGGTTTCTCCCCTTATCAGTACTGTCACATGCGATTGTTTTCCCTGCGCTCAGCCTCTCCCAAGCTTCATTATGGCCCCGCCCCCATTATGTCTCTTCAGGAACTAATGTTCCTATACTTCTGAATTTTAACAATGTTCCAAGTTGAACCTCCAATCAAACAAGAGGAAACAGTCAATGTGTCAGTGGATGAGCGTGGCACATGAGACGTGGCTTCAGTTCATATCAGGAGAGAGTTGACAGTGCTCGTGGAGTGGAGTGGTCATCACCTCTTAAAATCAGGGAACAGGAGGTGACTTAAGCTGGAAATACAAATAGCACATACATTCCACTACAGCTGCACCATCGTAGGCTTCGGAACAACACGTTTCTTCATGAAGTTAAAACACAGGCTGTGCATCTCGTTCACTTTGACACATGACGGAAGCCCAAGCAAAGTTCATGAATAAAGTCCTGATCATCCACATACCTGATGATAAATGACAACTCTCAAGACTCTCAAGTGTCTTTCCCTTATCTGTTAACCTAATCAGGAAAACTCTGGACCCTATAAGGTAGTAATTAATCAGTTGCAAAAAAATATTTTATACGGGCTATAACGGGACCAGTTTTTCGTAATCAGGTCAAAAAAACAGAAAATTATAATTTTCCTTTACCCAGACACATAGACAACCACTGATAGACAATATAACTCACAGGGGTGAGCTTTTTATTCCATTTATTTTTATTTACTGGTCAGTTAAGAACAAAATCTCATTTTCAATGACATCCTAGTGGGTTAACTGGCCTAGGAACAGTGGGTTAACTGGCCTAGTGGGTTAACTGGCCTAGGAACAGTGGGTTAACTGGCCTAGGAACAGTGGGTTAACTGGCCTAGGAACAGTGGGTTAACTGGCCTAGGAACAGTGGGTTAACTGGCCTAGGAACAGTGGGTTAACTGGCCTAGGAACAGTGGGTTAACTGGCCTAGGAACAGTGGGTTAACTGGCCTAGGAACAGTGGGTTAACTGGTCTAGGAACAGTGGGTTAACTGGTCTAGGAACAGTGGGTTAACTGCCTTGTTCAGGGGAAGAACTACAGATTTGTACCTTGTCAGCTCGGGGATTTGAACTTGCAACCTTTCGGTTACTAGTCCAACGCTCTAACCACTAGGCTACCCTGCCGGTGGCTTTATTCATGTTTGCATCATGCAGGCCAATGCAACTGTAGGTCTTACAGAACATTTACGCACATCTGTCATCACTATTATGTTGATTGATTAATTCCAGTGAATCATTTTGGATTGAAAACGTATAGGCAGCCTAGCCAGACCAATTTTTAATATATAAACCAAATTTGATCACATTCACATTTTCTCCTGACACACAAATGGACTATCCATAATCCATAACGTTACCCTGACCAAATGGACAGCGCACATAGGCTGTACGCATCTGCTCTTATTTGATTTATTTCACCTTTGTTTAACCAGGTAGGCCAGCTGAGAGAACAAGTTCTCATTTACGACTGCGACCTGGCCAAGATAAAGCAAAGCAGTGCGACACAAACAACAACACAGAGTTACACGTGGAGTAAAACAAACATACAGTCAGTAGCCTACAGTTGATCAGAGTGACAAATGGTCTTGTTTTCATCCCATACAGCAGGTCAGCAATAATGTTATCTAAAGTTGTTAGCTAACGTTAGCTAGCCTGCCTTGCTTTTTGAAAAGATAGCATTATTGCTGGTTATGTAGGTAGCTATCTAAAGTTGTTAGCTAAAGTTGTACCAGCGAGGTCATTATATTCTCTGGTTATACTCACCACCACCGGCTGTTGCACACAAAGCATTACTGGTGCAGAAGACCTCCATGCACCTATTCTGTTAAGGTCCTTCGGCAGGGCACACAAAGCTAGCATTACTGGTGCAGACGACCTCCATGCACCTATTCTGTTAAGGTCCTTCGGCAGGGCACACAAACCTTGGAACTTTGGCTGTGGAGGCTGTGGTCGATCCGTAAAGGGCCTGTGGAGGCTGTGGTCGATCCGTAAAGGACCTGTGGAGGCTGTGGTCAATCCGTAAAGGACCTGTGGAGGCTGTGGAGGCTGTGGTCGATCCGTAAAGGGCCTGTGGAGGCTGTGGAGGCTGTGGTCGATCCGTAAAGGTCCTGTGGAGGCTGTGGTCGATCCGTAAAGGGCCTGTGGAGGCTGTGGTCGATCTGTAAAGGGCCTGTGGAAGCTGTGGAGGCTGTGGTCGATCCGTAAAAGGCCTGTGGAGGCTGTGGTCGATCCGTAAAGGTCCTGTGGAAGCTGTGGAGGCTGTGGTCGATCCGTAAAGGGCCTGTGGAAGCTGTGGTCGATCCATAAAGGGCCTGTGGAGGCTGTGGAGGCTGTGGTCGATCCGTAAAGGGCCTGTGGAGGCTGTGGTCGATCCGTAAAAGGCCTGTGGAGGCTGTGGTCGATCCGTAAAGGGCCTGTGGAAGCTGTGGAGGCTGTGGTCGATCCGTAAAAGGCCTGTGGAGGCTGTGGTCGATCCGTAAAGGGCCTGTGGAAGCTGTGGAGGCTGTGGTCGATCCGTAAAGGGCCTGTGGAGGCTGTGGTCGATCCGTAAATGTCCTGTGGAGGCTGTGGTCGATCCGTAAATGTCCTGTGGAGGCTGTGGAGGCTGTGGAGGCTGTGGTTGATCCGTAAAGGGCCTGTGGAGGCTGTGGAGGCTGTGGTCAATCCGTAAAGGGCCTGTGGAGACTGTGGAGGCTGTGGTCGATCCGTAAAGGGCCTGTGGCGGCTGTGGAGGCTGTGGAGGCTGTGGTCGATCCGTAAAGGGCCTGTGGAGGCTGTGGAGGCTGTGGTCGATCCGTAAAGGGCCTGTGGAGGCTGTGGAGGCTGTGGTCGATCCGTAAAGGTCCTGTGGAGGCTGTGGTCGATCCGCAAAGGGCCTGTGGAGGCTGTGGTCGATCCGTAAAGGGCCTGTGGAGGCTGTGGTCGATCCGTAAAGGGCCTGTGGAGGCTGTGGTCGATCCGTAAAGGGCCTGTGGAGGCTGTGGAGGCTGTAGTCGATCCGTAAAGGGCATGTGGAGGCTGTGGAGGCTGTGGTCGATCCGTAAAGAGCCTGTGGAGGCTGTGGTCAATCCGTAAAGGGCCTGTGGAGGCTGTGGTCGATCCATAAGGGCCTGTGGAGGCTGTGGAGGCTGTGGTCGATCCGTAAAGGACCTGTGGAGGCTGTGGAGGCTGTGGTCGATCCGTAAAGGTCCTGTGGAGGCTGTGGTCGATCCGTAAAGTGCCTATGGAGGCTGTGGTCGATCCGTAAAGGGCCTGTGGAGGCTGTTGTCGATCCGTAAAGGGCCTGTGGAGGTTGTGGAGGCTGTGGTCGATCCGTAAAGGACCTGTGGAGGCTGTGGAGGCTGTGGAGGCTGTGGTCGATCCGTAAAGGACCTGTGGAGGCTGTGGAGGCTGTGGTCGATCCGTAAAGGTCCTGTGGAGGCTGTGGTCGATCCGTAAAGGGCCTGTGGAGGCTGTGGTCGATCCGTAAAGGGCCTGTGGAGGCTGTGGTCGATCCGTAAAGGTCCTGTGGAGGCTGTGGTCGATCCGTAAAGGGCCTGTGGAGGCTGTGGTCGATCCGTAAAGGGCCTGTGGAGGCTGTGGTCGATCCGTAAAAGGCCTGTGATCCTTTGTACGCATTGGGGGCCATCAAACACCGGAGCCCTATTCAACGAAGGGAAGCGACGTGGGAGGAGGGACCATTAGTACGTGGACTGAGGTTACAAACTCTGTTTTAGATGAGATGATTTTGTAGTCGATTTTGACAATAGAACACATTTTTCTGGCTCATATCGATGCCACATAGGGTGTTTTCAAAAGGATTGGTTGCTTTTTAGGGGTTGTCGCTTAAACCATTTTGAATGAACGGCTAAATGTCGACATTTTACGCTGAGCCCCCTGGACAAACGTTGAATACTGAAGTCAAACCGTGAGATCTGGTTGAGGACACAGCACCGCAGACAGAGGGGGTTACTTCCATCTCTCTCTCAGTCTCTCAGGAGTTACAGAGTGGTAGGCTGGACTGGAGATCACGAAGGGACAAGGAAATAAGCACTGTTTGACGCGACTTTTCCGTTCACTTGGAACGTTTATGTAAAAAATAAAAAAATAAAAAAAGGAATATGGAAGGAAAAAGCGGATACCTCTTATTCACGAGCACCGCAGTGGTTTACGGTTTAATCCTCATCAACCCGGGTAAGTTAAATACAGTGTCTCGCTTGTTCGGTGTCTGTGCCCACTGGCGTTGCCAACCTATTTATAGGCTTACCTACCTGGGAAAATAAAAGTGAGAAAGTGAGGCTTTCTATTCGGCAAAAAAAAAAGCGTTACGCACAACTAAACTGTGCACAAACAGTATAGCATCATAGCCTACATGTTGTTAAACTGAGGATTTATGACTTTTGACTTTTTCAGACTTATCCAATATCCATTGACAATCAAAACTCATAAAATTATTTTATTTTCAAGGATAGTCCGTTTTGAGTATTGTCTATAGATCTTAAAGCCTTATTTTCTGTAGGTGGCAGGTTTAGTTACTCTAAGCTGTTACTGATTATGTGAGACAATCTATCTTCCAGTTAGCCTACTGACGTGATGTATATTGAATTAATGGTCCAAGGCCAATCATAACTAATAAAGCCTGATGACCTTCGAAAGCGGAGTGGCCCAGCAGAACACTTTACACTCAAATCTCTCTCTCTATCCCCCACCTCTCTCTCTCTCTCTCTGTCCCCCACCCCTCTCTCTCTATCCCCCCACCTCTCTCTCTCTGCCCCCCCCTCTCTCTCTCTCTGTCCCCCACCCCTCTCTCTCTATCCCCCCACCCCGCTCTCTCTGTCCCCCCCCTCTCTCTCTATCCCCCAACCCCTCTCTCTCTATCCCCCAACCCCTCTCTCTCTGTCCCCCACCCCTCTCTCTCTATCCCCCACCTCTCTCTCTATCCCCCCACCTCTCTCTCTCTATCCCCCCACCTCTCTCTCTCTGTCCCCCACCCCTCGCTCTCTGTCCCCCACCTCTCTCTCTCTCCCCCCACCTCTCTCTCTCTATCCCCCCACCTCTCTATCTCTATCCCCCCACCTCTATCTCTATCCCCCCACCTCTCTCCCTCAACTCTCTCTCTCTATCCCCCACCCCTCTCTCTCTGTCCCCCACCTCTCTCTCTCTATCCCCCCACCTCTCTCTCTCTATCCCCCAACCCCTCTCTCTCTCTCTCTCCCCCCACCTCTCTCTCTCTATCCCCCCACCTCTCTCTCTATCCCCCCACCTCTCTCTCTCTATCCCCCAACCCCTCTCTCTATCTCTCCCCCCACCTCTCTCTCTCTATCCCCCACCTCTCTCTCTATCCCCCACCTCTATCTCTATCCCCCCACCTCTATCTCTATCCCCCCACCTCTCTCCCTCTCCCCCACCTCTCTCTCTCTATCCCCCACCCCTCTCTCTCTGTCCCCCACCTCTCTCTCTCTATCCCCCACCTCTCTCTCTCTATCCCCCAACCCCTCTCTTTCTCTATCCCCCCACCTCTCTCTCTATCCCCCACCTCTCTCTCTCCCCCCACCTCTCTCTATCCCCCACCTCTCTCTCTCTATCCCCCACCTTTCTCTCTCTCTATCCCCCACCTTTCTCTCTCTCTATCCCCAACCTTTCTCTCTCTCCCCCCACCTCTCTCTCTCCCCCCACCTCTCTCTCTCTCCCCCCACCTCTCTCTCTCTATCCCCCACCTCTCTCTCTCTATCCCCCCACCTCTCTCTCTCTATCCCCCCACCTCTCTCTCTCCCCCCACTTCTCTCTCTCTATCCCCCACCTCTCTCTCTACCCCCACCTCTCTCTCTCTATCCCCCACCTCTCTCTCTACCCCCACCTCTCTCTATCCCCCCACCTTTCTCTCTGTCCCCCCTCCTCTCTCTCTGTCCCCCCTCCTCTCTCTCTGTCCCCCCTCCTCTCTCTCTCTCTATCCCCCACCTAATCTCTCTCTCTATCCCCCCAGCTCTCTCTCTCTATCCCCCACCTAATCTCTCTCTGTCCCCCCTCCTCTCTCTCTCTATCCCCCACCTAATCTCTCTCTCTATCCCCCCACCTCCCTCTCTCTACCCCCCCACTGCTCTCTCTGTCCCCCCACCTATTCTCACCTAATTTGTGACTGATTATAGCTAGTGTGTGTCTGTGTGTGTTTGTGTGTGTGTATGTGTGTGTGTGTGTTTGTATGTGTATGTGGGGGGGGGGGGGGGGGGGGGGGGGTTATTTCTCAGTGTTAAGTGATGACTGGACTCATGCCCATGCAGAGGACAAGTTGTTCAACAGGCTGTTCAGTGGCTATAACAAGTGGTCCCGCCCCGTACGGAACATCAGCGACGTTGTCATCGTCAAGTTTGGTCTGTCCATCGCACAGCTCATAGACGTGGTGAGACAACTTACACATTCATGTTCTCTACACTTAATCTATCACTCAATCAATCAAATCTCTATCCTTCACCCTCAGGATGAGAAGAACCAGATGATGACCACCAACGTGTGGCTGAAACAGGTCAGAACACTGTTCTATTCTCTTAGTGGCTGAAACAGGAAATAATAGTCTTCTATTCTATTAGTGGCTGAAACAGGTCAGAACACTGTGCTATTCTCTTAGTGGCTGAAACAGGAAATAATAGTCTTCTATTCTCTTAGTGGCTGAAACAGGCCAGAACACTGTTCTATTCTCTTAGTGGCTGAAACAGGAAATAATAGTCTTATATTCTATTAGTGGCTGAAACAGGTTAGAACACTGTTCTATTCTATTAGTGGCTGAAACAGGTTAGAACACTGTTCTATTCTCTTAGTGGCTGAAACAGGTTAGTACACTGTTCTATTCTATTAGTGGCTGAAACAGGTTAGAACACTGTTCTATTCTATTAGTGGCTGAAACAGGTTAGAACACTGTTCTATTCTCTTAGTGGCTGAAACAGGTTAAAACACTGTTCTATTCTCTTAGTGGCTGAAACAGGTTAGTACACTGTTCTATTCTATTAGTGGCTGAAACAGGTTAGAACACTGTTCTATTCTATTAGTGGCTGAAACAGGTTAGAACACTGTTCTATTCTATTAGTGGCTGAAACAGGTTAGAACACTGTTCTATTCTCTTAGTGGCTGAAACAGGTTAGTACACTGTTCTATTCTATTAGTGGCTGAAACATGTTAGAACACTGTTCTATTCTATTAGTGGCTGAAACAGGAAATAATAGTCTTCTATTCTATTAGTGGCTGAAACAGGTTAGAACACTGTTCTATTCTATTAGTGGCTGAAACAGGTTAGAACACTGTTCTATTAGTGGCTGAAACAGGTTAGAACACTGTTCTATTCTATTAGTGGCTGAAACAGGTTAGAACACTGTTCTATTCTATTAGTGGCTGAAACAGGTTAGAACACTGTTCTATTCTATTAGTGGCTGAAACAGGTTAGAACACTGTTCTATTATATTAGTGGCTGAAAAAGGTTAGAACACTGTTCTATTCTATTCGTGGCTGAAACAGGTTAGAACACTGTTCTATTCTATTAGTGGCTGAAACAGGTTAGAACACTGTTCTATTCTCTTAGTGGCTGAAACAGGTTAAAACACTGTTCTATTCTCTTAGTGGCTGAAACAGGTTAGTACACTGTTCTACTCTATTAGTGGCTGAAACAGGTTAGAACACTGTTCTATTCTATTAGTGGCTGAAACAGGTTAGAACACTGTTCTATTCTATTAGTGGCTGAAACAGGTTAGAACACTGTTCTATTCTATTAGTGGCTGAAACAGGAAATAATAGTCTTCTATTCTATTAGTGGCTGAAACAGGTTAGAACACTGTTCTATTATATTAGTGGCTGAAACAGGAAATAATAGTCTTCTATTCTATTAGTGGCTGAAACAGGTTAGAACACTGTTCTATTCTATTAGTGGCTGAAACAGGTTAGAACACTGTTCTATTCTATTAGTGGCTGAAACAGGTTAAAACACTGTTCTATTCTATTAGTGGCTGAAACAGGTTAGAACACTGTTCTATTCTTTTAGTGGCTGAAACAGGTTAGAACACTGTTCTATTCTATTAGTGGCTGAAACAGGTTAGAACACTGTTCTATTCTATTAGTGGCTGAAACAGGTTAGAACACTGTTATATTCTATTAGTGGCTGAAACAGGTTAGAACACTGTTCTATTCTATTAGTGGCTGAAACAGGTTAGAACACTGTTCTATTCTATTAGTGGCTGAAACAGGTTAGTACACTGTTCTATTCTATTAGTGGCTGAAACAGGTTAGAACACTGTTCTATTATATTAGTGGCTGAAACAGGTTAGAACACTGTTCTATTAGTGGCTGAAACAGGTTAGTACACTGTTCTATTCTATTAGTGGCTGAAACAGGTTAGAACACTGTTCTATTATATTAGTGGCTGAAACAGGTTAGAACACTGTTCTATTATATAGTGGCTGAAACAGGTTAGAACAATGTTCTATTAGTGGCTGAAACAGGTTAGAACACTGTTCTATTCTCTTATTGGCTGAAACAGGTTAGAACACTGTTCTATTCTATTAGTGGCTGAAACAGGTTAGAACACTGTTCTATTCTCTTATTGGCTGAAACAGGAAATAATAGTCTTCCATTCTATTTTCTTATTGTCTCTACTTTCCTCGATGTCTATGGCTGTATTTACACAGGCAGCCCATTTATTGGCAAAAGAGCTAATCTGATTGGTCAAAAGATGCAGTTAGGTGAAAAAATATTAGAATTTGGCTAGCTGTGTAAACTATAACATTCAGATCGCATGGAGAAATCTCCTGAGATGAAGACTTTTAACTGTTCTGGTTTGTCCTGTGGTTAACCCCTCCAGGAGTGGAGTGACTTTAATCGTATCGTGTGTGTGTGTGTAGGAGTGGAGTGACTTTAATCGTATCGTGTGTGTGTGTTTGTGTGTGTGTGTGTGTGTGTAGGAGTGGAGTGACTTTAATCGTATCGTGTGTGTGTGTGTGTGTGTGTGTGTAGGAGTGGAGGGACTTTAATCGTATCGTGTGTGTGTGTGTGTGTAGGAGTGACTTTAATCATATTGTGTGTGTGTGTGTGTGTGTGTGTGTGTGTGTGTGTGTGTGTGTGTGTGTGTGTGTGTGTGTGTGTGTGTGTGTAGGAGTGGAGTGACTATAAACTGCGGTGGCGTCCATCTGACTACGACAACGTAACGTCCATTAGAGTACCTTCTGAACTGATCTGGGTACCTGACATCGTCCTCTATAACAAGTAAGTCTAACACACGCACGCACGCACGCACGCACGCACACACACACACAATGACTTGAAGTGATCAATTAGTTGTGTAGGAGGAGGCAGTAATCTGTGGTTCTATTGTTGTGGTTCTATAGTTGTGTAGGAGGAGGCAGTAATCTGTGGTTCTATAGTTGTGTAGGAGGAGGCAGTAATCTGTGGTTCTATAGTTGTGTAGTAGGAAGGTGGTTCTATAGTTGTGTAGGAGGAGGCAGTAATCTGTGGTTCTATAGTTGTGTAGGAGGAGGCAGTAATCTGTGGTTCTATAGTTGTGTAGGAGGAGGCAGTAATCTGTGGTTCTATAGTTGTGTAGGAGGAGGCAGTAATCTGTGGTTCTATAGTTGTGTAGGAGGAGGCAGTAATCTGTGGTTCTATAGTTGTGGTTCCATAAACATAATCAATCAATATAATGTATTTATTCGTAAAGTCCTTTTTACATCAGTAGATGTGACAAAGTGCTTTTACAGAAACCCAGCCCAAAACCCCAAACAGCAAGCAATGCAGATTTCAATGCACACACGGTGCCTGGAAAACACTCCTTAGAAAGGCAGGAATTTAGGTAGAAACCCAGAGAGGAACCAGGCTCTGAGGGGTGGTCAGTCCTCTTCTGGCTGTGCCGGGTGGAGATTATAAGAGTACATGGATATTAAGGCCAGATTGTTCTTCAAGATGTTCAAACGTTCATAGGGTCAAATAATAATCACAGTGGTTGTAGAGG
This sequence comes from Oncorhynchus clarkii lewisi, assembly GCF_045791955.1. NCBI lineage: Eukaryota > Metazoa > Chordata > Actinopteri > Salmoniformes > Salmonidae > Oncorhynchus > Oncorhynchus clarkii. Next base: position 59,060,346 of record NC_092165.1, read on the forward strand.
GTGCAACAGGTCAGTACCTCAGGTGTAAATGTTGGTTTACACCAGGAGAGAGGGAGAGAGAGCAAGAGAGAGAAAGAGAGGTAAGGGGAGAGGGAAAGAGGTAAGGAGAGAGGGAGAGAGAGGAAAAGAGGTAAGGAGAGAGGGAGAAAGAGAGGTAAGGAGAGAGGGAGAGAGAGGGGAAGAGGTAAGGAGAGAGGGAGAGAGAGGGAGAGAGAGAGGTAAGGAGAGAGGGAGAGAGAGGTAAGGAGAGA
>NC_092165.1:59068096-59073096 GCF_045791955.1 Oncorhynchus clarkii lewisi
AAAGAGAGAGCGAGAGCGAGAGATTCAAAATAAAAATAAAACAATTTCAGAGGGATTGGAACTGAAGACTGTGCAAACACACACACACACACACACACACACACACACACACACACACACACACACACACACACACACACACACACACACACACACACACACACACACACACAAAGACACTCAAAACACACCACGCCTTACCTTGACAGCGTTGGGGTATTCTGAGGGGGGCAGTGTGTTGACATCATTCTTCAGTTGCACCACATCTCTCACCATCGCCATGACACCCACATACACCTGGTCATCTGTCCTGTCGAGCTCTGCCGTGGCTGTAGGCTGGTCAACACACACATCTGTCAATCAACTCTGTCCAACCAATCAGCTGCAGGTAAGGTATCTATTTAAGCCATAAGGCATGAGGGGGTGTGGCACAGTTGAAGTCGGGAGTTTACATACATACCTTAGCCAAATACATTTACACTCAGATTTGAACAATTCCTAACATTTAATCCTAGTAAAATGTCCCTGTCTTAGGTCAGTTAGGATCACCACTTTATTTTAAAAGAGAAGGACAGCTTTATAAAGGCTGCTTGTTGTTACCTGTGGAGCTGAGGCCTTTGGGGGTTTGTCTGGAGGAGGTGTGGCTTGGTCTGCTGGCTCCTCCTCATGCTGTAGACGACAACAGGAAACACTGAGGCCGGGATTCAACCCGATGGCGGATTTGGACAATCAGTCATTTAAAAGGTCATTTCCGAGTGAGCCGACATAATGTTTACTGTGATCTGTGCCTTTAAGACTTGAACTGCCGACAATGTGTGATCAGATTGAATCCCGGCATAACCGATACAACAACTACTAATACCTAACAACATACCGTAGCTGTTCTGAACTCCTGTTGAACTTGCACAGGATCCTGCAAGGACACGTACATTAGAAATACGTTAGAAACAAGGGAAGTGATGACCTCTCAGGAATTAGAATGTTACAAAATGTAGGATCTTAATTTGATCACTATCATTGCTGAGAATTTTCCTGCCCAGCACGAAATGTAGATAGAGCTTCATGATGTACATGAAATGAAGTGAAAAGCCACAAGTGTAGCACTTTTAATGTAACCTACTGTTGGCCAGCTAACAGCCTAACCACCCATCAACATTATGGACTAAACGTTCACATCCTGTTGTTGCAGGAATATTTTGCTGCAACAATACTGGTCAAATCAAGATCACATCTGTATCTGTCTGAATACAAAAAGTCTGTCTGTCCGTCTGTATTCTTACCAGGTGTTTCTCCTCCTGCTCCAGCCACCGGCTGTCTGTCAGCATGTCCTCTCTTTGTCTACGAAGAGTATCCTCCACCCTGTCCCTCTCCCAGATAGACCTCGCATCCCCCACCCCACATGGCTCCTACACACACACACACACACACACACACACACACACACACACACACACACACACACACACACACACACACACACACACACACACACACACACACACACACACACACACACACACACACACACACACACACGTTTGATGCCATGTTGTGATGGTTGAAAAACATCTGTCTATAGGGCTTGAGCACAGTTAAGCACACCATACTGCCTCTGCACAAGCAGCTCAACTACCCACAATGCATTTCAACAGGAAGCAACGGAGAGGTTAATCGGTCATCACTATGTGGCCAAATTGCATAAACAGACACCCTGCCTTCTTAAACATCTGATTATGATCCCTAACCTTATAATGAGACCAAAAAGCTCATTTGGTTTTCATACATGATGTACGGTTATAGCAGCTTGGCCATGTAGTGAGGCCGTGGTTATGGGTCTTACCCCGACACTGCATCGTCGTGGAGACGTGGGATAGGCTGTGGTGACATCACAGGCCCTGGGGGGGCTAGCAAGGACAGGAGAGCTGGCACACAGAGACCCAGGTAGCTAAAACACACACACACACACACACAGCCACACACACACAGCCACACACACACAGCCACACACAGCCACAGCCACACACACACACACAGCCACAGCCACACACACACACACACACACACACGGTCATAAAAACAGAAGCGATGCGCCACAGCTACTTTAAAGTCACATGCTAGCGGCAGGAAATGCTGTGCACACACAATCTCACACTACATGGAACTAGCAAACACACAGTCTGTATTAACATGACAAAGAAGACCAGTACCAGTCACACAGTAGACTGTATATGTAAGCCCAGGACAGCCCTACAGGACAGCCCTACAGGACAGCCCTACAGGACAACCCTACAGGACAACCCTACAGGACAGCCCTACAGGACAGCCCTACAGGACAGCCCTACAGGACAGCCCTACAGGACAGCCCAGGACAGCCCTACAGGACAGCCCTACAGGACAGCCCTACAGGACAGTGCTACAGGACAGCCCTACAGGACAGTGCTACAGGACAGCCCAGGACAGCCCTACAGGACAGCCCTACAGGACAGTGCTACAGGACAGCCCTACAGGACAGTGCTACAGGACAGCCCTACAGGACAGTGCTACAGGACAGCCCAGGACAGCCCTACAGGACAGCCCTACAGGACAGTGCTACAGGACAGCCCAGCCCTACAGGACAGTGCTACAAGACAGCCCTACAGGACAGCCCTACAGGACAGCCCTACAGGACAGTGCTACAGGACAGCCCTACAGTACAGTGCTACAGGACAGCCCTACAGGACAGTGCTACAGGACAGCCCTACAGGACAGTGCTACAGGACAGCCCTACAGTACAGTGCTACAGGACAGCCCTACAGGACAGTGCTACAGGACAGTGCTACAGGACAGCCCTACAGGACAGCGCTACAGGACAGCCCTACAGGACAGCCCTACAGGACAGCGCTACAGGACAGCCCTACAGGACAGCCCTACAGGACAGCCCTACAGGACAGCCCTACAGGACAGCGCTACAGGACAGCCCTACAGGACAGCCCTACAGGACAGCCCTACAGGACAGCGCTACAGGACAGCGCTACAGGACAGCCCTACAGGACAGCCCTACAGGACAGCGCTACAGGACAGCGCTACAGGACAGCCCTACAGGACAGCCCTACAGGACAGCCCTACAGGACAGTGCTACAGGACAGTACTACAGGACAGCCCTACAGGACAGTACAACAGGACAGTGTTAAAGGACTGTACTACAGGACAGACCTACAGGACAGCCCTACAGGACAGTACTACAGGACAGTGCTACAGGACAGCCCTACAGGACAGTACTACAGGACAGTGTTACAGGACTGTACTACAGGACAGACATACAGGACAGCCCTACAGGACAGCCCTACAGGACAGCCCTACAGGACAGTACTACAGGACAGTGCTACAGGACAGCCCTACAGGACAGCGCTACAGCCCTACAGGACAGCCCTACAGGACAGTGCTACAGCCCTACAGGACAGCCCTACAGGACAGCCCTACAGGACAGCCCTACAGGACAGCCCTACAGGACAGTGCTACAGGACAGCCCTACAGGACAGCCCTACAGGACAGTGCTACAGCCCTACAGGACAGTGCTACATGACAGCCCTACAGTACAGTGCTACAGGACTGCCCTACAGGACAGCCCTACAGGACAGTGCTACAGGACAGCCCTACAGGACAGCCCTACAGGACAGCCCTACAGGACAGCGCTACAGGACAGTGCTACAGGACAGCCCTACAGGACAGTGCTACAGGACAGTACTACGGGACAGTACTACAGGACAGTACTACAGGACAGTGTTACAGGACTGTACTACAGGACAGACCTACAGGACAGCCCTACAGGACAGGCCTACAGGACAGCCCTACAGGACAGTACTACAGGACAGTGCTACAGGACAGCCCTACAGGACAGTACTACAGGACAGTGTTACAGGACTGTACTACAGGACAGTGCTACAGGACAGCCCTACAGGACAGTGCTACAGCCCTACAGAACAGCCCTACAGGACAGTGCTACAGGACAGCCCTACAGGACAGCCCTACAGGACAGCCCTACAGGACAGCCCTACAGGACAGCCCTACAGGACAGCCCTACAGGACAGCGCTACAGGACAGCCCTACAGGACAGTGCTACAGGACAGCCCTACAGGACAGCCCTACAGGACAGCCCTACAGGACAGTACTACAGGACAGTGTTACAGGACTGTACTACAGGACAGCCCTACAGGACAGCCCTACAGGACAGCCCTACAGGACAGTACTACAGGACAGTGCTACAGGACAGCCCTACAGGACAGTACTACAGGACAGTGTTACAGGACTGTACTACAGGACAGACCTACAGGACAGCCCTACAGGACAGCCCTACAGGACAGTACTACAGGACAGCCCTACAGGACAGCCCTACAGGACAGCGTTACAGAACAGTGTTACAGGACAGCCCTACAGGACAGCGCTACAGGACAGCGTTACAGGACAGTTTTACAGGACAGCCCTACAGGACAGCCCTACAGGACAGCGCTACAGGACAGCGCTACAGGACAGCGCTACAGGACAGCGCTACAGGACAGTGTTACCGGACAGTACTACAGGACAGTGCTACAGGACAGCCCTACAGGACAGCCCTACAGGACAGCGCTACAGGACAGCGCTACAGGACAGCCCTACAGGACAGCGCTACAGGACAGCCCTACAGGACAGCGCTACAGGACAGCGCTACAGGACAGTTCTATAGGACAGTGCTACAGGACAGCGCTACAGGACAGCGCTACAGGACAGTGTTACCGGACAGTACTACAGGACAGTACTACAGGACAGCCCTACAGGACAGCCCTACAGGACAGCCCTGCAGGACAGCGCTACAGGACAGCACTACAGGACTGTGCTATAGGACAGTGCTACAGGACAGTGCTACAGGACAGTGCTACAGGACAGTGTTACAGAACAGCCCTACAGGACAGCCCTACAGGACAGCCCTACAGGACAGCCCTACAGGACAGTGCTACAGGACAGTGCTACAGGACAGCCCTACAGGA
>NC_092165.1:59078096-59090596 GCF_045791955.1 Oncorhynchus clarkii lewisi
CCTTCGTCCAGTCTGAGGTCCTGAGCACTCTGGAGCAGGTTTTCATCAAGGATCTCTGTACTTTGCTCTTTTCATCTTTCCCTCGATCCTGACTAGTCTCTCAGTCCCTCCCGATGAAAAACATTGCTACAGCATGATGCTGCCACCACGCTTCACTGTAGTGATGGTTTTCTCCAGACGCTTGGCATTCAGGCCAAAGAGTTCAATCTTGGTTTCATCAGACCAGAGAATCTTGTTTCTCATGGTCTGAGAGTTCTTTAGGTGCCTTTTGGCAAACTCCAAGCGGGCAGTCATGTGCCTTTTACTTCCGCCTGGCCATTCAACCATAAAGGCCTGATTGGTGGAGTGCTGCGGAGATGGTTGTCCTTCTGGAAGGTTCTCCCATCTCCACAGAGGAACTCTGGAGCTCTGTCAGAGTGACCATCGGGTTCTTGGTCACCTCCCTGACCACGGTCCTTCTCCCCCGATTTCTCAGTTTGGCCTAACGGCATGCTCTAGGAAGTGTCTTGGTGATTCCAAACTTCTTCCATTTCAGAATGATGGAGGCCACTGTGTTCTTGGGGACCTTCAATGCAGCAGAAATGTTTTGGTACCCTTCGCCAGATCTCTGCCTCGACACAATCCTGTCTCTGAGCTCTACAGACAATTCCTTTGACCTCATGGCTTGGCTTTTGCTCTGACATGCACCGTCAATTGTGGGACCTTATATAGACAGGTGTGTGCCTTTACAAATCATGTCCAATCAATTGAATTTACCACAGGCGGACTCCAATCAAGTTGTAGAAAATTCTCAGGGATGATCAATGGAAACGGGATGCACCTGAGCTCAATTTAGAGTCTCAATAGCAAAAAGGTCTGAATACTTATGTAAATAAGGTATTTATAAAAGGTATGTAAATAAGGTATTTATAAAAATGGCAAACAAACCAAAAACAACTGTCATTATGGGTTTATTATTGTGTGTAGATTGATGAGGAATTGTTTTATTTCATCCGTTTCAGAATAAGGCTGTAAAACGTAACAAAATGTGGATAAAGTGAAAGGGTCTGAATCCTTCCGGAAGGCACCGTGTTAATACCTTTGTAGTAGTCTTCATCTTCTACGTAACGGGACAGCCCAAAGTCTCCCAGTTTGACACAGTCTGCAGACGCCACCAACACGTTCCTCACAGCTATGTCTCTAACCAATCACAATAGAGAAATGGAACTATATTAACCGTTCACGATAGAGAAATTGAACTATATTAACCAATCACGATAGAGAAATTGAACTATATTAACCAATCACTATAGACAATTTAACTATATTGACCAATCACGATAGAGAAATTGAACTATATTAACCAATCACGATAGAGAAATTGAACTATATTAACCAATCACTATAGACAATTTAACTATATTGACCAATCACGATAGAGAAATTGAACTATATTAACCAATCACGATAGAGAAATTGAACTATATTGACCAATCACAATAGAGAAATTGAACTATATTAACTAATCATGATCGAGAAATTGAACTATATTGACCAATCACAATAGAGAAATTGAACTATATTAACTAATCACAATAGAGAAATTGAACTATATTAACCAATCACAATAGAGAAATTGAACTATATTAACCAATCACAAACTAAAACACTATCAAAAGATCCAATGCAGCCGTTATCATTTCTGGGTAACAATTAAAGCGGTCAATCAGCAGTAGAAAACAATAACAAAATATCTCCCCACTCCTGTTTTGGTAAAAAAGCTGAGGGATGATGTGCTGGAGAAATGTAACCACTCTCAAATTCATAGACAGAACTACGTCTGCAAGGACTGACCATCCATGATCTGAAAATGTTAGTTTTAACCATGTTTGAGGCTATATAGTGTTTCTTTACATTTACTTTGTTTACAAGTAAAACAAACAGAGAGGTTTGGAACTCTCTTTCTTATTAGTTTATTAACTAATTTACCATCTGGTGATGTCATCACACAGGGCCAAAACTCCATCCCACCAAAACAGGCTGACATTTCAGGTAGGTCTTTTCTAACAGCTCTGACACTAAAAGTACATTTTCACAATTTTCACAGAATTATTCCAACATCATAGTGTGGAAATATGTATAAAACACAGGAAAATTACACTGGGTCTTTTAACCAATTACCATATTAACCATATTAACCAATCCCAATGCCGGGATTAAACCATATTAACCAATAATAACCAATAACAGAGAAACATAGTCAGAAATGAATCATTCAGCCAATGAGGAAGCAGACTTTGAGGGCTGACTGCAGAAGTGATATGATGCTATGGGGTTGATGAAACAGCGTTCACTTCCTCTCTGGGTTAAAAAGGAGAAATCTGCAGTTCAAACAACAACAAAGCAGTCACCCTGCCAGTGTTTTGGTAAACAGCTGAGGGGTTGAAAACTATATTTGTTCACGAGCAGAATAAAAACAGCTGCTACGTTGGGTTCTAATGGAGCCGTTGAACTAAGATCGTGAGGCATTTAGAAGTTATTCGTTTTAAAATGGTGATTGCCCCTTTAATAAACTACTTCCTCTAAACAACACGACGTTCAGGAAAGCAGGGACGTGAATGGAGCGCGTTTGTTACCTGTGTACCATGTTCAGCCCCTCCAGGTAAGCCAGGGCTTTACAGATCTGTAGACTATACAGGACCAGAGTCACACTGGTCAGAGACCTCTGCTGCTCCACAAGGTAGGTGCCCAACTACACACACACACACACAGACACACAGACACATAGACAGACAGACACAGAGAGAGAGAAAGAGATGTGGATTCTCTCTATACATCATCCTGCTCTACTCCTTGATGTGATGCATTCTGAGCCAGTGAGTGACTTCATATTTATGAGGCAGACTGGTGACATCACAAAAAACCTCTGACCCCTCATGCCCTGAACTGGTCTCGGGAACCCTCACCTCTCCGTGCTCGTACAGCTCCATGACGATCCACACAGGGTCCACCTCAATGACCCCGATCAGACGTACAATGTGAGGATGATCTAGAGTCTTCATCAACACTGACAGAGAGAGAGAGATACAGACAGAGAGAGAGAGATACGGAAAGAGAGAGAGATACAGAAAGAGAGAGAGATACAGACAGAGAGAGAGATATACAGAAAGAGAGAGAGATACAGAAAGAGAGAGAGAGAAAGAGTTTTGAGTTTTAAAATCATCTTTAAAATCATCTTTATTGGGTCTGGGAACCCACAACACTATAAACACTCATACAAAACCATAGTTACACATCAATTAAAAACACAACTCCAATTCCTCCTCCACAGTAACTTAACACAACAGCCTCTGAATACCCCATATACTCATCAACAGATCAATATTGTTGACAAGTTTGTAATAGGCAAACTCAACCCTTAGTCTCGCTGCCAACATTCCCTCCAGCATTCCCACCACATCCACAGACCCCTGTCCCCGAATACTGTTCTTTCAGGTCTTCCATATCGCTAATTTGGCTGCCCCTGACACAAAATTAGGCAAAGTAACTACACCCCTTCGACTAAACCTGTACTTTAGCCCAAATATAAACAGTTGGGAAGAGAAAACCTCACCCAGAGCTGAGAACCAATCAGTGATCAGGTCATCTAAAACCGTCACTGTACAACAGTCTCTGGGCGGCTTGAAGCCGGAAAGCCTTGATCCTGGTAGAAATGTCCACCAGGCCTTGCCCACCCTCGTGCAGCGGCAGGTACAGGGCTGCAGCTTTAATCCAGTGTTGTCCAGACCAGAAGAAATTGACAAGGGTCCTCTGAAGCTCGTGTATCAGACTGGCTGTAAAATCATTAGTCTGTGCCACAGGGTAGAGGCAGCAAGATTATTGGCTACCAGTACCCTTCCCCTATAAGACAGCTGGGGTAGCACCCATTTCCACCTTGACAGGCACACACTTTCTCCACTACACCCTCCCAGTTATTTTTCTGAAATACATCGGAGCCTAGAAAAAAACCCAAAGTCTTCATTCCATCTCTGCCCCACTGAAGCCCCTCTGGTAACCGTGGAGCGGACCCTATCTGAAGTCGACCTGCCCACATTGATTCACTCTTTTCCCAATTGACTCTAGCTGAGGAGACCCAATCATACACCTTTAGAGTGTTTGAGAGAACCTTAACATCCTCACCCCCTGTAATAAAAACTATCACGTCATCTGCATACGCAGACAGTGCTATCGTGGGACCCTTCATTACACCTAGCACAGAGAAACCAGTACGCCTCGCTCTTAAAAAACAAAGCATTGGTTCAATCGCCAGACTATATAACTGCCTTGAAATTGGGCATCCCTGCCTGATGCCCCTTTGGACAGGGATGGGGCAACTCAAACCACCCCCCACATTCACCATACACAATGTCCCAGCATACAGTAAACTCATCCAAGACATGAAAACATCCCCAAACCCAAAGGCTTTCATTGTTTTAAACAAGTACTGGTGGTCCACACGATCAAAAGTCTTCTCCTGATCCAACGAAAGTAAACCCATATTCACATCAGACAGTTTACAACTGTCTAAAACATTTCTTATTAGAAACAAGTTATTAACTACAGAGCGGTCAGGTACACAGTAAGATTGGTCCTTATGGACCAACAACCCAGATACTCTTTCAACCTGTTTGAGAGACATTTAGATACAATTGTATGTTCTGCAAAACGCAACGGGTCGCCAATTTTTTATAGGAGCCAAATCCCCCTTTATAGGAGCTAAATCCCCCTTTATAGTAGCCAAATCCCCCTTTATAGGAGCCAAATCCCCCTTTATAGGAGCCAAATCCCCCTTTATAGGAGCCAAATCCCCCTTTATAGAACACTTCCGGCGCCGACAGAGATGGCCGCCTCGCTTCGCGTTCCTAGGAAACTATGCAGTTTTTTGTTTTTTTACGTGTTATTTCTTACATTAGTACCCCAGGTCATCTTAGGTTTCATTACATACAGTCGAGAAGAACTACTGAATATAAGATCAGCATCAACTCACCATCAGTACGACCAAGAATATGTTTTTCGCGACGCGGATCCTGTGTTCTGCCTTACAAACAGGACAACGGAGTGGGTCCTATGCAGCGACCCAAAAAAACGACTCCGAAAGAGAGGGAAACGAGGCGGTCTTCTGGTCAGACTCCGGAGACGGGCACAGCGCGCACCACTCCCTAGCATTCTTCTTGCCAATGTCCAGTCTCTTGACAACAAGGTTGATGAAATCCGAGCAAGGGTAGCATTCCAGAGGGACATCAGAGACTGTAACGTTCTTTGCTTCACGGAAACGTGGCTTACTGGAGAGACGCAATCCGAAGCGGTGCAGCCAACAGGTTTCTCCACGCATCGCGCAGACAGGAAAAAACATCTTTCTGGTAAAAAGAGGGGCGGGGGCGTATGCCTTATGACTAACGTGACATGGTGCGATGAAAGAAACATACAGGAACTCAAATCCTTCTGTTCACCTGATTTAGAATTCCTCACAATCAAATGTAGACCGCATTATCTACCAAGAGAATTCTCTTCGATTATAATCACAGCCGTATATATCCCCCCCCAAGCAGACACATCGATGGCTCTGAACGAACTTTATTTAACTCTCTGAAACAATTTATCCGGAGGCTGCATTCATTGTAGCTGGGGATTTTAACAAGGCTAATCTGAAAACAAGACTCCCCAAATTTTATCAGCATATCGATTGCGCAACCAGGGGAGGAAAGACCTTGGACCATTGTTACTCTAACTTCTGCGACGCATATAAGGCCCTGCCCCGCCCCCCTTTCGGAAAAGCTGACCACGACTCCATTTTGTTGATCCCTGCCTACAGACAGAAACTAAAACAAGAGGCTCCCACGCTGAGGTCTGTCCAACGCTGGTCCGACCAAGCTGACTCCACACTCCAAGACTGCTTCCATCACGTGGACTGGGAGATGTTTCGTATTGCGTCAGATAACAACATTGACGAATACGCTGATTCGGTGTGCGAGTTCATTAGAACGTGCGTTGAAGATGTCGTTCCCATAGCAACGATTAAAACATTCCCTAACCAGAAACCGTGGATTGATGGCAGCATTCGTGTGAAACTGAAAGCGCGAACCACTGCTTTTAATCAGGGCAAGGTGTCTGGTAACATGACCGAATACAAACAGTGCAGCTATTCCCTCCGCAAGGCTATCAAACAAGCTAAGCGCCAGTACAGAGACAAAGTAGAATCTCAATTCAACGGCTCAGACACAAGAGGCATGTGGCAGGGTCTACAGTCAATCACGGACTACAGGAAGAAACCCAACCCAGTCACGGACCAGGATGTCTTGCTCCCAGGCAGACTAAATAACTTTTTTGCCCGCTTTGAGGACAATACAGTGCCACTGACACGGCCTGCAACGAAAACATGCGGTCTCTCCTTCACTGCAGCCGAGGTGAGTAAGACATTTAAACGTGTTAACCCTCGCAAGGCTGCAGGCCCAGATGGCATCCCCAGCCGCGCCCTCAGAGCATGCGCAGACCAGCTGGCCGGTGTGTTTACGGACATATTCAATCAATCCCTATACCAGTCTGCTGTTCCCACATGCTTCAAGAGGGCCACCATTGTTCCTGTTCCCAAGAAAGCTAAGGTAACTGAGCTAAATGACTACCGCCCCGTAGCACTCACATCCGTCATCATGAAGTGCTTTGAGAGACTAGTCAAGGACCATATCACCTCCACCCTACCTGACACCCTAGACCCACTCCAATTTGCTTACCGCCCAAATAGGTCCACAGACGATGCAATCTCAACCACACTGCACACTGCCCTAACCCATCTGGACAAGAGGAATACCTATGTGAGAATGCTGTTCATCGACTACAGCTCGGCATTCAACACCATAGTACCCTCCAAGCTCGTCATCAAGCTCGAGACCCTGGGTCTCGACCCCGCCCTGTGCAACTGGGTACTGGACTTCCTGACGGGCCGCCCCCAGGTGGTGAGGGTAGGCAACAACATCTCCTCCCCGCTGATCCTCAACACTGGGGCCCCACAAGGTTGCGTTCTGAGCCCTCTCCTGTACTCCCTGTTCACCCACGACTGCGTGGCCACGCACGCCTCCAACTCAATCATCAAGTTTGCGGACGACACAACAGTGGTAGGCTTGATTACCAACAACGATGAGACGGCCTACAGGGAGGAGGTGAGGGCCCTCGGAGTGTGGTGTCAGGAAAACAACCTCACACTCAACGTCAACAAAACTAAGGAGATGATTGTGGACTTCAGGAAACAGCAGAGGGAACACCCCCCTATCCACATCGATGGAACAGTAGTGGAGAGGGTAGCAAGTTTTAAGTTCCTCGGCATACACATCACAGACAAACTGAATTGGTCCACTCACACAGACAGCATCGTGAAGAAGGCGCAGCAGCGCCTCTTCAACCTCAGGAGGCTGAAGAAATTCGGCTTGTCACCAAAAGCACTCACAAACTTCTACAGATGCACAATCGAGAGCATCCTGGCGGGCTGTATCACCGCCTGGTATGGCAACTGCACCGCCCTCAACCGTAAGGCTCTCCAGAGGGTAGTGAGGTCTGCACAACGCATCACCGGGGGCAAACTACCTGCCCTCCAGGACACCTACACCACCCGATGTCACAGGAAGGCCATAAAGATCATCAAGGACATCAACCACCCGAGCCACTGCCTGTTCACCCCGCTATCATCCAGAAGGCGAGGTCAGTACAGGTGCATCAAAGCTGGGACCGAGAGACTGAAAAACAGCTTCTATCTCAAGGCCATCAGACTGTTAAACAGCCACCACTAACACTGAGTGGCTGCTGCCAACACACTGACACTGACTCAACTCCAGCCACTTTAATAATGGGAATTGATGGGAAATGATGTAAATATATCACTAGCCACTTTAAACAATGCTACCTTATATAAATGTTACTTACCCTACATTATTCATCTCATACGCATACGTATATACTGTACTCTATATCATCGACGGTATCCTTATGTAATACATGTATCACTAGCCACTTTATACTATACTATGCCACTTTGTTTACATACTCATCTCATTTGTACATACTGTACCCGATACCATCTACTGTATCTTGCCTATGCTGCTCTGTACCATCACTCATTCATATATCCTTATGTACATATTCTTTATCCCCTTACACTGTGTACAAGACAGTAGTTTTGGAATTGTTAGTTAGATTACTTGTTATTACTGCATTGTCGGAACTAGAAGCACAAGCATTTCGCTACACTCGCATTAACATCTGCTAACCATGTGTATGTGACAAATAAAATTTGATTTGATTTGATTTGATTTATAGAAGCCAAATCCCCCTTTTCTAGCAACAATGAAAGCACAGCATGTTAACAGGATACAGGAAGACAACTCTCATGAAAAGATTCACACACCACTTCATAAAAATCCTCCCCAATAGACCCCCAAAAGTACTTCTAGAACTCAGATGGTAAACCATCGATGCCAGGGGCCTGTTGAGAGCTGCATAACTGCTGTGGAGTAATGTGGCTCCTTCAGAGTAATGTCAGAGTCCAAAAGCAGCTCTCTGCTCAGGGCCCAATTGAGGAAGACCTTGTAACAACTGTTCAGTACACAGAGAGTCACAATCCTCCTCCATATAGAGGGCAGAGTAGAAAACCACGGCATGTTGGCGCATTTCACTGTCATCCGTGGTCACCTTCCCATCAAGGCAGACGAAGGCAGACTGTCTGTTTGTGTTGTAATGGCGACTGCCCTAGTGGTTCTAGGAGCATCCATATCCTCGAGGGTAACAACATGAGACCTAATCAAGGCACCCTTCACTCTTTCATGTAGAAACATCCTCAGTTCATGTCTCTTGTCCTGTCGTTCTGAGTGAGCAACTTCAATTCAATAGATTTGATGTCCTGTTCAAGGGCCCTGATAGTCTCTTTAACTTCAATACGAGACAGAGCAGTATACTGTTGACAAGACACATGTATTTGGGCCTTCTCAACCTCCCACCATTGTCTCAAGAACCTCCCACCATTGTCTCAAGAACCTCCCACCATTGTCTCAAGAACCTCCCACCATTGTCTCAAGAACCTCCCACCATTCTCTCAAGAACCTCCCACCATTGTCTCAAGAACCTCCCACCATTGTCTCAAGAACCTCCCACCATTGTCTCAAGAACCTCCCACCATTGTCTCAAGAACCTCCCACCATTGTCTCAAGAACCTCCCACCATTGTCTTAAGAACCTCCCACCATTGTCTCAAGAACCTCCCACCATTTTCTCAAGGACTCAAAATTCCCTTTTTCCAACCCTACTACAGTAGTGATCAGATACATACAACCTGTCTAACCTTCCAACCCTACTACAGTAGTGATCAGATACATACAACCTGTCTAACCTTCCAACCCTACTATAGTAGTGATCAGAAACATACAACCTGTCTAACCTTCCAACCCTACTATAGTAGTGATCAGATACATACAACCTGTCTAACCTTCCAACCCTACTATAGTAGTGATCAGAAACATACAACCTGTCTAACCTTCCAACCCTACTACAGTAGTGATCAGAAACATACAACCTGTCTAACCTTCCAACCCTACTACAGTAGTGATCAGAAACATACAACCTGTCTAACCTTCCAACCCTACAACAGTAGTGATCAGATACAAACAACATATCTAACCTTCCAACCCTACTACAGTAGTGATCAGATACATCTAACCTGTCTAACCTTCCAACCCTACTACAGTAGTGATCAGATACATCTAACCTGTCTAACCTTCCAACCCTACTACAGTAGTGATCAGATACATACAACCTGTCTAACCTTCCAACCCTACTACAGTAGTGATCAGATACATCTAACCTGTCTAACCTTCCAACCCTACTACAGTAGTGATCAGATACATCTAACCTGTCTAACCTTCCAACCCTACTATAGTAGTGATCAGAAACATACAACCTGTCTAACCTTCCAACCCTACTATAGTAGTGATCAGAAACATACAACCTGTCTAACCTTCCAACCCTACTACAGTAGTGATCAGATACATCTAACCTGTCTAACCTTCCAACCCTACTACAACCTATCTAACCTTCCAACCCTACTACAACCTATCTAACCTTCCAACCCTACTACAACCTATCTAACCTTCCAACCCTACTACAACCTATCTAACCTTCCAACCCTACTACAGTAGTGATCAGATACATACAACCTGTCTAACCTTCCAACCCTACTACAGTAGTGATCAGATACATACAACCTATCTAACCTTCCAACCCTACTACAACCTATCTAACCTTCCAACCCTACTACAACCTATCTAACCTTCCAACCCTACTACAACCTATCTAACCTTCCAACCCTACTACAACCTATCTAACCTTCCAACCCTACTACAACCTATCTAACCTTCCAACCCTACTACAACCTGTCTAACCTTCCAACCCTACTACAGTAGAGCTCAGATACATACAACCTGTCTAACCTTCCAACCCTACTACAGTAGTGATCAGAAACATACAACCTGTCTAACCTTCCAACCCTACTATAGTAGTGATCAGATACATACAACCTGTCTAACCTTCCAACCCTACTATAGTAGTGATCAGATACATCTAACCTTTCTAACCTTCCAACCCTACTACAGTAGTGATCAGAAACATACAACCTGTCTAACCTTCCAACCCTACTACAGTAGTGATCAGAAACATACAACCTGTCTAACCTTCCAACCCTACAACAGTAGTGATCAGATACAAACAACATATCTAACCTTCCAACCCTATTACAGTAGTGATCAGATACAAACAACATATCTAACCTTCCAACCCTATTACAGTAGTGATCAGATACATCTAACCTGTCTAACCTTCCAACCCTATTACAGTAGTGATCAGATACATCTAACCTGTCTAACCTTCCAACCCTACTACAGTAGTGATCAGATACATACAACCTGTCTAACCTTCCAACCCTACTACAACCTGTCTAACCTTCCAACCCTACTACAACCTGTCTAACCTTCCAACCCTACTACAACCTGTCTAACCTTCCAACCCTACTACAACCTGTCTAACCTTCCAACCCTACTACAGTAGTGATCAGATACATCTAACCTGTCTAACCTTCCAACCCTACTACAACCTGTCTAACCTTCCAACCCTACTACAGTAGTGATCAGATACATACAACCTGTCTAACCTTCCAACCCTACTACAGTAGTGATCAGATACATCTAACCTGTCTAACCTTCCAACCCTACTACAACCTGTCTAACCTTCCAACCCTACTACAGTAGTGATCAGATACAAACAACATATCTAACCTTCCAACCCTATTACAGTAGTGATCAGATACATCTAACCTGTCTAACCTTCCAACCCTATTACAGTAGTGATCAGATACATCTAACCTGTCTAACCTTCCAACCCTACTACAGTAGTGATCAGATACATACAACCTGTCTAACCTTCCAACCCTACTACAACCTGTCTAACCTTCCAACCCTACTACAACCTGTCTAACCTTCCAACCCTACTACAACCTGTCTAACTTTCCAACCCTACTACAACCTGTCTAACCTTCCAACCCTACTACAGTAGTGATCAGATACATCTAACCTGTCTAACCTTCCAACCCTACTACAACCTGTCTAACCTTCCAACCCTACTACAGTAGTGATCAGATACATACAACCTGTCTAACCTTCCAACCCTACTATAGTAGTGATCAGAAACATACAACCTGTCTAACCTTCCAACCCTACAACAGTAGTGATCAGATACATACAACATATCTAACCTTCCAACCCTATTACAGTAGTGATCAGAAACATACAACCTGTCTAACCTTCCAACCCTACTACAGTAGTGATCAGAAACATCTAACCTATCTAACCTTCCAACCCTACTACAACCTGTCTAACCTTCCAACCCTACTACAACCTGTCTAACCTTCCAACCCTACTACAACCTGTCTAACCTTCCAACCCTACTACAACCTGTCTAACCTTCCAACCCTACTACAACCTGTCTAACCTTCCAACCCTACTACAGTAGTGATCAGATACATCTAACCTATCTAACCTTCCAACCCTACTACAACCTGTCTAACCTTGCTGCACTGCCACGACCTTCATTAACCTTTAACCATGTGTACTGCCTAACTTCTGCATTCCTTACTCTCCACACATCAGAAAGCTCAAACTCAGTTAGAAGACCAGACAGACAAGTAGCTGACCGCAGATGAGGTTCTTCAGCGGTGCGATCAACAGTAAAATCTACTGTACAGTTCCAGTCCCCCCTTAAAACCATACACCACTCTTGGTCACACTACAGAGAGAGAGATAGAGACAGAGAGACACAGACAGAGGGATAGATAGAGACAGAGACACAGAGAGAGAGAGACAGAGGGAGAGAGAGACAGAAAGACACAGAGAGACACAGAGAGAGAGAGGGAGAGAGACACAGCGAGAGAGAGAGACAGAGAGACAGTGAGACAGA
>NC_092165.1:59095596-59220596 GCF_045791955.1 Oncorhynchus clarkii lewisi
CCAAGAGTTTAGTACTGTCTGAATGATAAGAGTAACAACTACCAAGAGTTTAGTACTGTCTGAATGATAAGAGTAACAACTACCAAGAGTTTAGTACTGTCTGAATGATAAGAGTAACAACTACCAAGAGTTTAGTACTGTCTGAATGATAAGAGTAACAACTACCAAGAGTTTAGTACTGTCTGAATGATAAGAGTAACAACTACCAACAGTTTAGTACTGTCTGAATGATAAGAGTAACAACTACCAAGAGTTTAGTACTGTCTGAATGATAAGAGTAACAACTACCAAGAGTTTAGTACTGTCTGAATGATAAGAGTAACAACTACCAAGAGTTTAGTACTGTCTGAATGATAAGAGTAGCAACTACCAAGAGTTTAGTACTGTCTGAATGATAAGAGTAACAACTACCAAGAGTTTAGTACTGTCTGAATGATAAGAGTAACAACTACCAAGAGGTTAGTACTGTCTGAATGATAAGAGTAACAACTACCAAGAGGTTAGTACTGTCTGAATGATAAGAGTAACAACTACCAAGAGTTGAGTGTGAATGTTGTGTGTGGTTAGGGGCAGGATGGGACATTCCAAAAGGGTTCTTCAGCAGTCCCCAACGGTGAACCCTTTTGGTTTCCATGTAGAACTCTCTGTGGAAAGGGTTCTACATGGAACCCAAAAGGGAGTTCTACCTGAAACCAAAAGGGTTCTATCTGAAACCAAAAAAGGGTTCTCCTATGGGGACTGCTGAAGAAATGTTTCAGTTTCTAGATAGCACCTTTTTGTTTCTTCTTCTAAGAGTGTATAGGTCTATGGATGGGGCAGATATGTTGGCCAACTACAACTCACCACAGAGTGTATAGGTCTATGGATGGGGCAGATATGTTGTTTGGCCAACTACAACTCACCACAGAGTGTATAGGTCTATGGATGGGGCAGATATGTTGGCCAACTACAACTCACCACAGAGTGTATAGGTCTATGGATGGGGCAGATATGTTGGCCAACTACAACTCACCACAGAGTGTATAGGTCTATGGATGGGGCAGATATGTTGGCCAACTACAACTCACCACAGAGTGTATAGGTCTATGGATGGGGCAGATATGTTGGCCAACTACAACTCACCACAGAGTGTATAGGTCTATGGATGGGGCAGATATGTTGGCCAACTACAACTCACCACAGAGTGTATAGGTCTATGGATGGGGCAGATATGTTGGCCAACTACAACTCACCACAGAGTGTATAGGTCTATGGATGGGGCAGATATGTTGGCCAACTACAACTCACCACAGAGTGTATAGGTCTATGGATGGGGCAGATATGTTGGCCAACTACAACTCACCACAGAGTGTATAGGTCTATGGATGGGGCCGATATGTTGGCCAACTACAACTCACCACAGAGTGTATAGGTCTATGGATGGGGCAGATATGTTGGCCAACTACAACTCACCACAGAGTGTATAGGTCTATGGATGGGGCAGATATGTTGTTTGGCCAACTACAACTCAACACAGAGTGTATAGGTCTATGGATGGGGCAGATATGTTGGCCAACTACAACTCACCACAGAGTGTATAGGTCTATGGATGGGGCAGATATGTTGGCCAACTACAACTCACCACAGAGTGTATAGGTCTATGGATGGGGCAGATATGTTGTTTGGCCTACTACAACTCACCACAGAGTGTATAGGTCTATGGATGGGGCAGATATGTTGGCCAACTACAACTCATTTCATAGTGTATAGGTCTATGGATGGGGCAGATATGTTGTTTGGCCAACTACAACTCACCACAGAGTGTATAGGTCTATGGATGGGGAAGATATGTTGGCCAACTACAACTCACCACAGAGTGTATAGGTCTATGGATGGGGCAGATATGTTGGCCAACTACAACTCACCACAGAGTGTATAGGTCTATGGATGGGGCAGATATGTTGGCCAACTACAACTCACCACAGAGTGTATAGGTCTATGGATGGGGCAGATATGTTGGCCAACTACAACTCACCACAGAGTGTATAGGTCTATGGATGGGGCAGATATGTTGTTTGGCCAACTACAACTCACCACAGAGTGTATAGGTCTATGGATGGGGCAGATATGTTGGCCAACTACAACTCACCACAGAGTGTATAGGTCTATGGATGGGGAAGATATGTTGGCCAACTACAACTCACCACAGAGTGTATAGGTCTATGGATGGGGCAGATATGTTGGCCAACTACAACTCACCACAGAGTGTATAGGTCTATGGATGGGGCAGATATGTTGGCCAACTACAACTCACCACAGAGTGTATAGGTCTATGGATGGGGCAGATATGTTGGCCAACTACAACTCACCACAGAGTGTATAGGTCTATGGATGGGGCAGATATGTTGTTTGGCCAACTACAACTCACCACAGAGTGTATAGGTCTATGGATGGGGCAGATATGTTGGCCAACTACAACTCACCACAGAGTGTATAGGTCTATGGATGGGGCAGATATGTTGTTTGGCCAACTACAACTCACCACAGAGTGTATAGGTCTATGGATGGGGCAGATATGTTGTTTGGCCAACTACAACTCACCACAGAGTGTATAGGTCTATGGATGGGGCAGATATGTTGGCCAACTACAACTCATTGCATAGTGTATAGGTCTATGGATGGGGCAGATATGTTGTTTGGCCAACTACAACTCACCACAGAGTGTATAGGTCTATGGATGGGGCAGATATGTTGTTTGGCCAACTACAACTCACCACAGAGTGTATAGGTCTATGGATGGGGCAGATATGTTGTTTGGCCAACTACAACTCACCACAGAGTGTATAGGTCTATGGATGGGGCAGATATGTTGGCCAACTACAACTCACCACAGAGTGTATAGGTCTATGGATGGGGCAGATATGTTGTTTGGCCAACTACAACTCACCACAGAGTGTATAGGTCTATGGATGGGGCAGATATGTTGGCCAACTACAACTCATTGCATAGTGTATAGGTCTATGGATGGGGCAGATATGTTGTTTGGCCAACTACAACTCACCACAGAGTGTATAGGTCTATGGATGGGGCAGATATGTTGTTTGGCCAACTACAACTCACCACAGAGTGTATAGGTCTATGGATGGGGCAGATATGTTGTTTGGCCAACTACAACTCACCACAGAGTGTATAGGTCTATGGATGGGGCAGATATGTTGGCCAACTACAACTCACCACAGAGTGTATATGTCTATGGATGGGGCAGATATGTTGTTTGGCCAACTACAACTCACCACAGAGTGTATAGGTCTATGGACGGGGCAGATATGTTGGCCAACTACAACTCACCACAGAGTGTATAGGTCTATGGATGGGGCAGATATGTTGGCCAACTACAACTCACCACAGAGTGTATAGGTCTATGGATGGGGCAGATATGTTGGCCAACTACAACTCACCACAGAGTGTATAGGTCTATGGATGGGGCAGATATGTTGTTTGGCCTACTACAACTCACCACAGAGTGTATAGGTCTATGGATGGGGCAGATATGTTGGCCAACTACAACTCACCACAGAGTGTATAGGTCTATGGATGGGGCAGATATGTTGTTTGGCCAACTACAACTCACCACAGAGTGTATAGGTCTATGGATGGGGCAGATATGTTGGCCAACTACAACTCACCACAGAGTGTATAGGTCTATGGATGGGGCAGATATGTTGTTTGGCCAACTACAACTCACCACAGAGTGTATAGGTCTATGGATGGGGCAGATATGTTGTTTGGCCAACTACAACTCACCACAGAGTGTATAGGTCTATGGATGGGGCAGATATGTTGGCCAACTACAACTCATTGCATAGTGTATAGGTCTATGGATGGGGCAGATATGTTGTTTGGCCAACTACAACTCACCACAGAGTGTATAGGTCTATGGATGGGGCAGATATGTTGTTTGGCCAACTACAACTCACCACAGAGTGTATAGGTCTATGGATGGGGCAGATATGTTGTTTGGCCAACTACAACTCACCACAGAGTGTATAGGTCTATGGATGGGGCAGATATGTTGGCCAACTACAACTCACCACAGAGTGTATAGGTCTATGGATGGGGCAGATATGTTGTTTGGCCTACTACAACTCACCACAGAGTGTATAGGTCTATGGACGGGGCAGATATGTTGGCCAACTACAACTCACCACAGAGTGTATAGGTCTATGGTTGGGGCAGATATGTTGGCCAACTACAACTCACCACAGAGTGTATAGGTCTATGGATGGGGCAGATATGTTGGCCAACTACAACTCACCACAGAGTGTATAGGTCTATGGATGGGGCAGATATGTTGTTTGGCCTACTACAACTCACCACAGAGTGTATAGGTCTATGGATGGGGCAGATATGTTGGCCAACTACAACTCATTGCATAGTGTATAGGTCTATGGATGGGGCAGATATGTTGTTTGGCCAACTACAACTCACCACAGAGTGTATAGGTCTATGGATGGGGAAGATATGTTGGCCAACTACAACTCACCACAGAGTGTATAGGTCTATGGATGGGGCAGATATGTTGTTTGGCCAACTACAACTCACCACAGAGTGTATAGGTCTATGGATGGGGCAGATATGTTGGCCAACTACAACTCATTGCATAGTGTATAGGTCTATGGATGGGGCAGATATGTTGTTTGGCCAACTACAACTCACCACAGAGTGTATAGGTCTATGGATGGGGAAGATATGTTGGCCAACTACAACTCACCACAGAGTGTATAGGTCTATGGATGGGGCAGATATGTTGTTTGGCCAACTACAACTCACCACAGAGTGTATAGGTCTATGGATGGGGCAGATATGTTGTTTGGCCAACTACAACTCACCACAGAGTGTATAGGTCTATGGATGGGGCAGATATGTTGTTTGGCCAACTACAACTCACCACAGAGTTTTTATCTGCACGCTGGCGGATCCCCTCGGGGCCAATGACCAGGTCCACCGTCAGACTCCAGCCTTGCTGGAGAGAGAGACAGGGGGGACAAGGGCTTGAGTGGAGAATAGGATTCAGGGTGTGTAGTGTGTGTGTGTGTGTGTGTGTGTGTGTGTAGTGTGTGTGTGTGTGTAGTGTGTAGTGTGTGTGTAGTGTGTGTGTGTGTGTGTGTCTGTAGTGTGTGTGTGTGTGTGTGTAGTGTGTGTGTGTGCGTGCGCAGTGTGTGTGTGTGTGTGCGTGTGTGTGCGTGCGTGTGTGACTCACCACTAACTGACAGGTGAAACTCTCCTGTATGTAGTCATAGCAGTCTGCCAGCGTGGTAAAGAATTTCACAACACACTCCTCTTCCTTCAGACACGAGTACCTCTGGAACGTCTGTTGAATCATCTTACGCAAAGCCTTCGACTGGGGAATCGAAACAGATACATTGGGCTCCAAAATGAATGTCTCCCATGACTGGCAACGCACAAACAAACCTTTAAAAAAATATAAACAATATTATTATAGAGATAAACTCAGAATACCAACATGTGAGAAATACTGTATTTTATTAAAGTTTCAATGGAACCAACCAAAATCATACAATTATTTAATACAAAATACATTTAACCAAAATCAAGGTTTCATCATAATTATTGGCACTCCTCATTTAGTACTTAGTGCAACAACTTCTGGCAATGACAACAGCATGGAGTCTTTTCCTGTAATGTTTGACAAGGTTAAGGAACACATTTTGAGGGATTTTGGACCATTCCTCTATGGAGATCCTTTCAAGATCCTTCACATTCTTGGGTTTGTGCTTATCCACTGCCCCTCTTCCACTCAGCCCACAGGTTTTCCATTGGATTGAGGTCCGGCCACTGACATGGCAGAACATTGATTTTGTTGTCACAGAACCATTTCTGTGTGGATCTTGAGGTATGTTTTGGGTCATTGTCTTGTTGGAAAGTCCACCTACGGCCAAGTCCCAGCCTTCTGGCAGAGGCAACCAGATTGTCAGCACAAAAATCGACTGATACTTGGTAGAATTCATTATGCCATCAATCTTAACCAGTGCCCCTGGACCTCTGGAATTAAAACAGCCCCAAAACATCACTGACCCCGCTCCATATTTCACCGTGGGTATGAGGTTCCTCTCCTTGTATGCATCTCTGTTTCGACGCCAAACATGCAGATGCTGTATCTGACCAAAACATTCAATTTTGGTCTCCTCTGACCAGAGCACCTTCTTCCAGTCATAATTTAAATGACGTTTGGTAAACTCCAAGCGCTTGGTTCTGTGTCTTGGGGTCAGAAAGGGCTTTTTCTTCTGGCAACCCTACCAAAGAGCCTGTGGTTGTGGAGGTGGAGTCTGATGGTGCTTTCTTCTGGCAACCCTTCCAAAGAGCCTGTGGTTGTGGAGGTGGAGTCTGGTGGTGCTTTCTTCTGGCAACCCTTCCAAAGAGCCTGTGGTTGTGGAGGTGGAGTCTGATGGGACTTTCTTCTGGCAACCCTTCCAAAGAGCCTGTGGTTGTGGAGGTGGAGTCTGATGGTGCTTTCTTCTGGCAACCCTTCCAAAGAGCCTGTGGTTGTGGAGGTGGAGTCTGGTGGTGCTTTCTTCTGGCAACCCTTCCAAAGAGCCTGTGGTTGTGGAGGTGGAGTCTGATGGGACTTTCTTCTGGCAACCCTTCCAAAGAGCCTGTGGTTGTGGAGGTGGAGTCTGACGGTGCTTTTTTTGAAACCTGGTGACCCCAAGACGCCACCAAGGCCTGCAATTCTTTCACAGTGATTCTTGGGGATTTTGTTGCTTCTCTCGCCATCCTCCTCCCTCTCCTGGGGGGGCTAAATGAATATGCGTCCTCTACCCGTGAGGTTTTCAACTGTTCCATATCTTTAGCATGTTTTACTGATTGCCCTGACAGTACTCAGTGTTTTTAAAACTGTATAAACTGCCTACATTTTGCTGGACCCCAGGAAGAGTAACTAAATGGGGCTCTGTGATAAATACAAATACAGGGGTAAATTCAATCGTCTTGTTGCCATTAACAGATTTATGAAGGTCTACGACCATCTGTCTCTCTTGAACTGCCAGTTATTTTGTTTTCTTCATGTTGTTGGATGACAAAGGGATATTGCAGGGGTGTTAACTCATTTTTATACCCTAGTGAAAAAGGAAGTGATGTCATGGCTCAATATAGTTCCTTAAGACTTAGATACACTGTAAAAAAAAGTGGAATTTAGATCCTGGTTTAATGTTGGTAGATGTTATTTAATTTAATCTGTAAGGGGGCCATTAATTGTGAAACCTTGAATTGGAGGACATTGATTATTAATTAAATCAATAAATTATTTTGGTTGGTTCCATTGAAACATTAATAAAGTACAGTATTTCTCACATGTTGGTATTCTGAGTTTCTCTCTATAATTATATTGTGTATTTTTTTTTTAAAGTATTGTTTGTGCATTGCCAGTCAGTGGTGCCAGTAGTTTTGGAGCTCACTGTATACATCCATACATCACTTATCAACACATGGTCAATACACACACACACACAGTACACATATATATATGTATATATATATATATATACACATGTATATACACACACATACATGTATATACACACACACACACACACACACACACACACACACACACGTATATACACACACACACATGTATATACACACACACACACACACACACACACACGTATATACACACACACACACATACATGTATATACACACACACACACATGTATATACACACACACACGTATATACACATATATATACACACATACACACACACACATATATACACACACACACACATACATATATATATACACACATACACATATACACACATACACACACACACACATACAATCAGTCAAAAGTTTTAGAACACCTACCCATTCAAGGGTTTTTCTTCATTTTTATTATTTTCTACATTGTAGAATCATAGTGAAGACATCAAAACTATGAAATAACACACATGGAATCATGTAATAATTTAAAAAAAGTGTTAAACAAATCTAAATATATTTTATATTTTATTCTTCAAATAGCCACCCTTTGCCTTGATGACCTCCACCTCCTCCATGCTTCACGGTGAGAAATACACACGCGAAGATCGTCCGTTCACACACACCGCGTCTCACAAAGACAGGGCGGTTGGAACCAAAAATCTCCAATTTGGACTCCAGACCAAAGGACAAATTTCCACTGGTCTACTGACCATTGCTCGTGTTTCTTGGCCTAAGCAAGTCTCTTCTTATTATTGGTGTCCTTTAGTAGTGGTTTCTGTGCAACAATTCGACCATGAAGGCCTGATTCACACAGTCTCCTCTGAATAGTTGATGTTGAGGTGTGTCTGTCACTTGAACTCTCTGAAGCATTTATTTGGGCTGCAATTTCTGAGGCTGGTAGCTCTAATGAACTTATCCTCTGCAGCAGAGGTAACTCTGGGTCTTCCTTTCCTGTGGCAGTTCTCATGGGAGCCAGTTTCATCATAGTGTTTGATGTTTGTTTTTACAACTGCACTTGAAGAAATGTTCAAAGTTCTTGAAATATTCTACATTGACTGACCTTTTATGTCTTAAAGTTCTGATGGACTGTTGTTTCTCTTTGCTTATTTGAGCTGTTCTTGCCATAAGATGGATTTGGTATTTTACCAGATAGGGCTATCTTCTGTATACCACCCCTACCTTGTCACAACACAACTGATTGGATCAGAAGCATTAAGGAGGAAAGGGATTCCACAAATTAACTTAAGAAGGCACAACTGTTAATTGAAATGCATTCCAGGTGACTACCTCATGAAGCTGGTTGAGAGAATGCCAAGAGTGTGCAAAGCTGTCATCAAGGCAAAGGGTGGCTATTTGAAGAATCTCAAATATAACAACATATTTTGATTTGTTTAACAATTTTTTGGTTATTACATGATTCCATGTGTGTTATTTCATAGTTTTGATGTCTTCACTATTATTCTACAATGTAGAAAATAGTAAAAATAAAATAAAACCCTTGAATGAGTAGGTGTTCTATAACACATGGTCAATATATATATATATTGCAAAGGGGAGGTGTCAAAATTAAGTCAGTACCAGCTGCATTAATGTGTATATATATATATATATATATATATATATATACACACATATACATACACACACACACACACACACACACACACACACACACATCACTTATCAACACATGGTCAATACATATGAACTCAGCAGAAAAAGAAACGTCCCTTTTTCAGGACCCAGTCTTTCAAAGATCATTTGTAAAAATCCAAATAATTTCACAGATCTTCATTGCAAAGGGTTTTAACACTGTTTCCCATGCTTTTTCAATGAACCACAAACAATGAACATGCACCTGTGGAATGGTTAAGACACTAAGAGCTTACAGATTGTAGGCAATTAAGGTCACAGTTATGACAAATTAGGACACTAAACAGGCCTTTCTACTGACTTTGAAAAACACCAAAAGAAAGATGCCCAGGGTCCCTGCTCATCTGTGTGAATGTGCCTTAAGCATGCTGCAAGGAGGCATGAGGACAGCAGATGTGGCCAGGGCAATGAATTGTAACGTCTGTACTGTGAGACGTTTAAGACCACACTACAGGGAGACAGGATGTATAGCTGATCATGCTCGCAGTAACAGACCACATGTAACAACACCTGTACAGGATCGGTACATCTGAACATCACACCTGCGAGACGGGTACAGGATGGCAACAACAACTGCCCGAGTTACACCAGGGATGCACAACCCCTCCATCAGTGCTCAGACTGTCTGCAATAGGCTGGTCCTCACCAGACAATCACCGGCAACGTCACCTATGGCAACAAAGCCACCGTCGCTGGACCAGACAGGACTGGAAAAAAGTGCTCTGCACTGAAGAGTCATGGTGCAGGCAATCAAAGCTGTGTGTTACAGGGAAGACATCCTCCTCCCTCATGTGGTACCCTTCCTGCAGGCTCATCCTGACATGACCCTCCAGCATGACAATGCCACCAGCCATACTGCTCGTTCTGTGCCTGATTTCCTGCAAGACAGGAATGTCACTGTTCTGCCATGGCCAGTGAAGAGCCCGGATGTCAATCCCATTGAGCACGTCTGGGACCTGTTGGATCGGCGGGTGAGGGCTAGGGCCATTCCCCCCAGAAATGTACGGGAACTTGCGTTCATAAATCAGGTCCTATCTTGAGTTGGGCTCTGGGATGTAACAACCGTTGAACATCTGAGGAAATGGGTTGAATGTGTAAGAGAGAGAGTGTGTGTGTGTGTATGTGTTTATGTACCTGAGCTTGCAGACCAGCTGTGTGAAGGAGGGTCGTAACTACATCCCATTGGGACCCGTCTGGGACCTGTTATTTATTTATTTTACCTTTATTTAACCAGGAAGGGCTCATTGAGATTTAAAATCTCTTTTTCAAGAGCGTCCTGGCCAAGATAGGCAGCACCAAGTCATTACAAAAATGACAGACAAACAACATGAAAAACTACAAGTAATCTAGTAAAAACCATAGAATTCACAAGAGTATAACAAAATCAATAACAGAAAATTAAAAACATTGACAGGTCAGGGAATCAGTCTCAAGATCATTCATCAGTGATTTAAAAATACCAATCGGGACAAATTCTTCCAGTTTAAAAGTATTTTGTAAGTCGTTCCAAGACGATGGCGCAGAGGACATACAGTGGGGCAAAAAAGTATTTAGTCAGCCACCAATTGTGCAAGTTCTCCCACTTAAAAAGATGAGAGAGGCCTGTAATTTTCATCATAGGTACACTTCAATTATGACAGACAAAATGAGAAAATCCAGAAAATCACATTGTAGGATTTTTTATGAATTTATTTGCAAATTATCTTTTTAAGTGGGAGAACTTGCACAATTGGTGGCTGACTAAATACTTTTTTGCCCCACTGTAAAAGCCCTTTTACCAAATTCAGTTCGGGCATTTGGAACAGTTAGCAGGATAAAGTCCAGCGAACGAAGAGAGTACCCACCACATTTCTGAACAATACAAATGCCCAAATAAAAAGGTAGTAAACCCAAAATGGCTTTGTAAATAAAAGTATACCAGTGACTGAGCCTACGAGTGACTAGAGACGGCCAGCCAACCCTGGTATACAAAGTGCAGTGGTGCGTAAGGGTTTTGCAGTTTAAAATAAATCTCAAAGTGCCATGGTAAAGGGTGTCAATTGATCTCAAACACTGAGTGGAAGCATTCATATATAAAATATCCCCATTGTCTAGTTAAGGCATACATTTAGCTGATACTAGCCTCCTTCTGGCTTCAAAAGAAAAACAGGCCTTATTCCTAAAATAAAATCTCAATTTTAGCTTCAAAGTTGTTGAATATGCAATTTAAAAAAGGCTGTCATCAATTAAAATTCCACGATATTTATGAGGTTACAACCTCAATCTGCTCGACCTGTTGGATCGGAGGGCCATTCCCCCCAGAAAGGTCCTGGAACTTGCAGGTGCTTGTTAACAAACTATCGTTTTGGCAAGTCCGTTAGGACATCTATGTTGTGCATGACACAATACATTTTT
Organism: Oncorhynchus clarkii lewisi; assembly: GCF_045791955.1. NCBI lineage: Eukaryota > Metazoa > Chordata > Actinopteri > Salmoniformes > Salmonidae > Oncorhynchus > Oncorhynchus clarkii. Next base: position 59,107,134 of record NC_092165.1, read on the forward strand.
CCAACAATTGTTTACAGGCAGATTTATTTCACTGTATCACAATTCCAGTGGGTCAGAAGTTTACATACACTAAGTTGCCTTTAAACAGCTTGGAAAATGATGTCATGTCTTTAGAATCTTCTGGTAAGCTAATTGACATCATTTGAGTCAATTGGAGGTATACCTGTGGATGTATTTCAAGGCCTACCTTCAAACTCAGTGCCTCTTTGCTTGAATTCATGAGAAAATCAAAAGAAATCAGCCAAGACCGCTGAAAGAAAATTGCGGACCTCCACGAGTCTGGTTCATCCTTGGGAGCAATTTCCAAATGCCTAAAGGTACCATCTGTACAAACAATAGTACGCAAGTATAAACATCATGTGACCACGCAGCCGTCATACCGCTCAGGAAGGAGACGTGTTCTGTCTCCTAGAGATGAACGCACTTTGGTGTGAAAAGTGCAAGTCAATCCCAGAACAACAGCAAAGGACCTTGTGAAGATGCTGGAGGAAACAGGTACAAAAGTATCTATACCCACAGTAAAACGAGTCCAATATCGACATAACCCTGAAAGGCCACTTAGCAAGGAAGAAGCCACTGCTCCAAAACCGCCATAAAAAAGCCAGACTACGGTTTGCAACTGCACATGGGGACAAAGATCGTACTTTTTGGAGAAATGTCCTCTGGTCTGATGAAACAAAAATAGAACCGTTTGGCCATAAACATCATCTTTATGTTTGGAGGAAAAAGGGGAGGCTTGCAAGCCGAAGAACACCATCCCAACCGTGAAGTGTGGGAGTGGCAGCATCATGTTGTGGGGGTGCTTTGCTGCAGGACGGACTGGTGCACTTCACAAAATACATGGCATCATGAGGAGGGAAAATTATGTGGATATATTGAAGCAACATCTGAAGACATCAGTCAAGAAGTTAAAGCTTGGTCGCAAATGGGTCTTCCAAATGGACAATGACCCCAAGAATACTTCCAAAGTTGTGGCAAAATGGCTTAAGGACAACAAAGTCAAGGTATTGGAGTGGCCATCACAAAGCCCTGACCTCAATCCTATAGAAAATTTGTGGGCAGAACTGAAAAAGCGTGTGCGAGCAAGGAGGCCTACAAACCTGACTCAGTTACACCAGCTCTGTCAGGAGGAATGGGCCAAAATTCACCCAACTTATTGTGGGAAGCTTGTGGAAGGCTACCCAAAATGTTTGACCCAAGTTAAACAATTTAAAGGCAATGCTACCAAATACTAATTGAGCGTATGTAAACTTCTGACCCACTGGGAACGTGATGAAAGAAACAAAAGCTGAAATAAATTATTCTTTCTACTATTATTCTGACATTTCACATTCTTAAAATAAAGTGGTGATTCTAACTGATCTAAGACAGGGAATTTTAACTAGGATGTAATGTCAGGAATTGTGAAAAACTGAGTTTAAATGTATTTGGCTAAGGTGTATGTGAACTTCTGACTTCAACTGTACATCACTTATCAACACCTGGTGAACACATAACTAATACCTCTGGAATAGTTGCTGGACCAACTAGTTATCAATATAAAAGGTTAAAGTCAATAAATGAATCAATAATGAAATCAATCCAGTACCTTCATGTTGTCAGTCATCTCCTTGGGGAAGAACAGACCTAGTCCTACATCCTTCCTGTACAGACAGACACATAGACACACACAGACACGCACGCATGTACACAAACACAATCCAGTACCTTCATGTTGTCAGTCATCTCCTTGGGGAAGAACAGACCCAGTCCTACATCCTTCCTGTACAGACAGACACATAGACACACACAGACACGCACGCATGTACGCAAACACAAGGAAAAACAGACAAAATGCCCATTAATTACACACACACACACACACAATCAATGAGCCCCCAACCCATAACAAACCTTCTCAGACAGTACTTACTCTAACAGTTCGTAGTTGGACTTCTTCTCCAGTCCATTGGGGTTCATGTCTTTATAGAACCTCCTGTAGGGGAAAAACACACGCGTGTGAGTATTGGTGGGATTGAATGGAAGGTTGTGTGTGTTATTTAGGGTTAAAGGTTAAGGGTTAGGAAAAATACGATTTTGAATGGGAATGAATTGTTTAGTCCCCACAAGGATAGTAGAAGTGATATGTTTGTGTAGGAGGGTTGTTACCTGATCTCCAGACAACCTAACTGCAAGGCCATCCCATCACTGACTTTACTGGCATAGTGCTGCATGTAGTCACTTCTCACCTGACAAGGTGTTTAGAAAAATACACTTTAAGGATCAGAACTGTACAACAATCCTGCTTGAAAGTAAAACACCACAAATATAGAGAGAGAGGAGAGAGAGACAGAGAGAGAGAGAGAGAGAGACAGACAGACAGACAGACAGACAGACAGACAGACAGACAGACAGACAGCGTGACAGACAGACAGACAGACGGCGTGACAGACAGACGGCGTGACAGACAGACAGACAGACAGACAGACAGACAGACAGACAGACAGACCAACCTGCTGGTAGAAGTAGAGCAGTGTGGTTCGGTCCTCTTTAAACTTCTCTATGAAGTCGGCAGGGACGTACCTAATGCGCAGGTCATATCTGAACACACACAGGGGTTAGAGGTTAAGGTTTAGAGGTCAGGAGCAAGAAGCAGTCAATATCTGGATAAATTACAAAGTCGTAAGCCATGGCTAGTTCTAAAATGTCTCTTCTTAAAAATCTGATTTTAAACCTAACCTTAACCCTAATCTTAACCACACTACAAACCTTATTCCTAACCCTAATCTTATATTAGTTTTCCTATAGTTCTACAATATAGCCAATTTTGACTTTGTTTGTTTGGCGATGTTGTGGGAACAGGAGCAAGAGGTCATGTGCTAGAGGTCAGGGCCTAGAGGTCAGGGCCTAGAGGTCAGGGGTCAGAGCCTAGAAGTCAGGGGTCAGGGCCTAGAGGTCAGGGGTCAGGACCTAGAGGTCAGGGGTCAGGGCCTAGAGGTCAGGAGTTACCTCCACTCTGCCTCCAGATGCTGTTGTTCGTAGCGTAGCTGCAGTTCAGACACGGTGAGGTCGGGGTGCAGCCAATGGACCTCAGCTGACTTCAGGTGTTTCAGCAGCAGGCCGTAGCAGAGGGTATGTTGTATGTCTGGACCCACACATCCACTGGTCAACACCGCTGATATTATATTCTGGAAACGGTTAAGGTATTATAGTACACTATACAGTATAGTAGTGTAGGGGGTCGTAGCAGAGGGTATGTTGAATGTCTGGACCCACACATCCAACACCGTAACATAACCACATTATAGTGGAAATATATTATAGTGGAAATATATTATAGTGGAAATATATTATAGTAGAAATATATTATAGTGGAAATATATTATAGAAGAAATATATTATAGTGGAAATATATTATAGTAGAAATATATTATAGTAGAAATATATTATAGTAGAAATATACAGTGAAGAAATATATTATAGTAGAAATATATTATAGGGGAAATATATTATAGTAGAAATATATTATAGTAGAAATATATTATAGTGGAAATATATTATAGTAGAAATATACAGTGAAGAAATATATTATAGAAGAAATATATTATAGTGGAAATATATTATAGTAGAAATATATTATAGGGGAAATATATTATAGTAGAAATATATTATAGTGGAAATATATTATAGTGGAAATATATTATAGTAGAAATATATTATAGGGGAAATATATTATAGTAGAAATATATCATAGTAGAAATATATTATAGGGGAAATATATTATAGTAGAAATATATCATAGGTGAAATATATTATAGTAGAAATATATTATAGGGGAAATATATTATAGTAGAAATATATTATAGTAGAAATATATTATAGTAGAAATATACAGTGAAGAAATATATTATAGAAGAAATATATTATAGTGGAAATATATTATAGTAGAAATATATTATAGGGGAAATATATTATAGTAGAAATATATCATAGGTGAAATATATTATAGTAGAAATATATTATAGTGGAAATATATTATAGTGGAAATATATTATAGTAGAAATATTATATGGGAAATATATTATAGTAGAAATATATCATAGGTGAAATATATTATAGTAGAAATATATTATAGTGGAAATATATTATAGTAGAAATATTTTAGGGGAAATATATTATAGTAGAAATATATTATAGTAGAAATATATTATAGTGGAAATATATTATAGTAGAAATATTATAGGGGAAATATATTATAGTAGAAATATATTATAGTGGAAATATATTATAGTAGAAATATTATAGGGGAAATATATCATAGTGGAAATATATTATAATAGAAATATATAGAAGAAATATATAAGGGAAATATATTATAAGGGAAATATATTATAGTAGAACTATATTATAAGGGAAATATATTATAGTAGAATTATATTATAAGGGAAATATATTATAGTAGAAATATATTATAAGGGAAATATATTATAGTAGAAATATATTATAAGGGAAATATATTCTAGTAGAAATATGAATAATACCACAGTAGTAATATTAGTACACCAATACTATAATAATAGTATACTGTATATATAGTAGTGACCCATAGAGTTCAGTCCTCTCTACAGTAAACTAGTAGTTTAGATGTAAAGTTCCCTACACTCCCTAGAAAAAAGGTGTTCTCTAGAATCTAAAAGGGTTCTTTGGCTGTCCCCATAGGAGAACCATTTGAAGAGTCTTTATTGGTTCCAGGTCGAACTGTTTTGGTTCCAGGTAAAACCATTTTGCGTTCTGTGTAGAAACCTTTCCACAGAGGGTTCTACTTGGAACCCAAATGGGTTCTCCTATGGGTACAGCCTGAAGAACCCTTCTTTTTCTACGAGTGTATAAGGGGGACTTTGAGAGGTTCTGAAGCGGTTCAGACTGACATTTTGGTGTACAGAGCGGTGTGTGAAAGCCGTAGGGTCTCGTGCCTTATAATGCCAGAAAGACCCATATGTCAGCTCTCTGTTTCCACTCTCTCAGTGGAGGTGACTTGAAGTGTCAGGTTTCAGACACCACATTTGAACAGGGTGTGGCACAATGTGTCACATTTTTCTGGCCTATCCAGACAAAATAATGAATTTGCTCTCCTTCTGAGCGACAGAGCCCAGCCTGGGAGACGGCATATGAAAGGTGACAGTCTAGAAAATCATATACAGTGCCTTGCGAAAGTATTCGGCACCCTTGAACTTTGTGACCTTTTGCCACATTTCAGGCTTCAAACATAAAGATATAAAACTGTATTTTTTTGTGAAGAATCAACAACAAGTGGGACACAATCATGAAGTGGAACGACATTTATTGGATATTTCAAACTTTTTTAACAAATCAAAAACTGAAAAATTGGGCGTGCAAAATTATTCAGCCCCTTTACTTTTAGTGCAGCAAACTCTCTCCAGAAGTTCAGTGAGGATCTCTGAATGATCCAATGTTGACCTAAATGACTAATGATGATAAATACAATCCACCTGTATGTAATCAAGTCTCCGTATAAATGCACCTGCACTGTGATAGTCTCAGAGGTCCGTTAAAAGCGCAGAGAGCATCATGAAGAACAAGGAACACACCAGGCAGGTCCGAGATACTGTTGTGAAGAAGTTTAAAGCCGGATTTGGATACAAAAAGATTTCCCAAGCTTTAAACATCACAAGGAGCACTGTGCAAGCGATAATATTGAAATGGAAGGAGTATCAGACCACTGCAAATCTACCAAGACCTGGCCGTCCCTCTAAACTTTCAGCTCATACAAGGAGAAGACTGATCAGAGATGCAGCCAAGAGGCCCATGATCACTCTGGATGAACTGCAGAGATCTACAGCTGAGGTGGGAGACTCTGTCCATAGGACAACAATCAGTCGTATATTGCACAAATCTGGCCTTTATGGAAGTGTGGCAAGAAGAAAGCCATTTCTTAAAGATAAAAAGTGTTGTTTAAAGTTTGCCACAAGCCACCTGGGAGACACACCAAACATGTGGAAGAAGGTGCTCTGGTCAGATGAAACCAAAATTGAACTTTTTGGCAACAATGCAAAACGTTATGTTTGGCGTAAAAGCAACACAGCTGAACACACCATCCCCACTGTCAAACATGGTGGTGGCAGCATCATGGTTTGGGCCTGCTTTTCTTCAGCAGGGACAGGGAAGATGGTTAAAATTGATGGGAAGATGGATGGAGCCAAATACAGGACCATTCTGGAAGAAAACCTGATGGAGTCTGAAAAAGACCTGAGACTGGGACGGAGATTTGTCTTCCAACAAGACAATGATCCAAAACATAAAGCAAAATCTACAATGGAATGGTTCAAAAATAAACATATCCAGGTGTTAGAATGGCCAAGTCAAAGTCCAGACCTGAATCCAATCGAGAATCTGTGGAAAGAACTGAAAACTGCTGTTCACAAATGCTCTCCATCCAACCTCACTGAGCTCGAGCTGTTTTGCAAGGAGGAATGGGAAAACATTTCAGTCTCTCGATGTGCAAAACTGATAGAGACATACCCCAAGCGACAGCTGTAATCGCAGCAAAAGGTGGCGCTACAAAGTATTAACTTAAGGGGGCTGAATAATTTTGCACGCCCAATTTTTCAGTTTTTGATTTGTTAAAAAAGTTTAAAATATCCAATAAATGTCGTTCCACTTCATGATTATGTCCCACAAATACAGTTTTATATCTTTATGTTTGAAGCCTGAAATGTGGCAAAAGGTCACAAAGTTCAAGGGGGCCGAATACTTTCGCAAGGCACTGTAGCTGTGTTCTCATCGCTCTGTGATATTCTTCAGGTGGATTTAGAGCTCTCAACATGAAAAAAAATACTAAACCATTTCATAGAATTGAAACAGACAGGCAAAATCCTGTGGTGATTAAAGCTGAAGTTGTACTGAGCCTGCACACATTTGAATGCTGTCTCTGCGCTGCTAAGTGGATGTTATATGAAAGTTCATTAAAATGGTGCCAATATTGTACTGTCACTAAGTATGATCACTGAAAATATCAACAAAATATAAACAATATATAAACGCAACAGGTAAAGTGTTGGTCTCACGTTTCATGAGCTGAAATAAAAGATCCCAGAAATGTTCCATACACACAAAAGGCTTATTTCTCTAAAATGTTGTTGTTACGTTCCCCAGTTTATGTGTTGTAGTTTGTGTATTTGCATGTGTTTATTTCAGGAAATGGCTTCCTGAAATCCCTCAAGTAGCTGATTGGTCGACTCCAGGGCTAATTGGAGAGCTGACCCCGCCCCCTCGTCAAGACACAGCTGTCTCCAATTATACATTCATTCTGAAGCTATATAAAAGCCAGTGTTCTGTTCAGGAGAGAGAGATTTTGGAGGTAGGGATTGCTGAGAGAGATTTTGCTAGAGAGATTTTGCTGAGGTCATTGCTGAGGTCATTGCTGAGCGATTGTTTGTGATAGAGAGTTTTTGCTAGAGGTTGATTTTGCTGGGAGTTCATTGCTGAGAGTGGGTATGTTCTGTGAGTTTGTTGCTCAGGTAGAGCTTAGTTGATGTCCTCTGTTTCTTAGTTTGTTTGTAAAATTGTGTAATATTCTGTTTCATTTGTTCCCAGGGGGGAAGGGGAAGGCACCTTGGGAGTGCTTAGGCAAGAGGCCCGCGGGCATACATATACCCGTAGTATATTCACTGTCTAGGCACACTAGGTAAGACCTGGGCGGACCACTCCCTGTATTTTGGTTAGGGCACCAGGTGGTGCTAAATTAGGTAAGTAGTGGGTAGGCAGGTAAGATAGGAGCGGGGGGGGGGGGGGCTTTGAGATTTACTTTCTTTGCTTTGGTTCCGTCCAGCCCCTTTTCCCCATATTACCGTGTACAGGAATAAAGTCCTTGTAAAACGGTACCACATTCTGCCTGTTGTCATTCTTACTCGCACCTACAGTCCATACCTCTTTCGCTTCACAGAGAGTTTAGTTGTAGCAGGGTGTTGCGTTCCCTCTTCATAGAGGCGTGCGTAACTGTTGTGCACAAATTTGTTGACATCCCTGTTAGTGAGCATTTCTCCTTTCCCCCTGACAGGTGTGGCATATCAAGAAACTGATTAAACAGCATGATCATTACACAGGTGCACCTTGTGCTGGGGGCAATAAAAGGCTACTCTAAAATGTGCAGTTTTGTCACACAACACAATGCTACAGATGTCTCAGGTTTCGAGGGAGCGTTCAATTGGCATGCTGACTGCAGGAATGTCCACCAGAGCTGTTGCCGGAGAATTTAATGTTAATTTCTCTACCATAAGCCGCCTCCAATGTCATTTTAGAGAATTTGGCAGTAAGTCCAACTGGCCTCACAACCGCAGACAACATGTATGGCGGTTTGCTGATGTCAATGTTGTGAACAGAGTTCTCCATGGTGGAGGTAGGGTTATGGTATGGACAGCCAAAAGCTACAGACAACCAATACAACTGCATTATATCGGCGGCAATTTGAACGCACATAGATACGGTGGCGAGATCCTGAGACCCGTTGTGGTGCCATTTATCCACCTCCATCACCTCATGTTACAGCATGATAATGCTCGGCCCCATGTTCGCAAGGATCTGAACTCAATTCCTGGAAGCTGAAAATGTCTCAGTTCTTCGATGGCCTGCATATTTACCAATGTCACCCATTGAGCATGTTTGAAATGCACTGGATCGACGTGTAAGACAGCGTGTTCCAGTTCCCGCCAACATCCAGCAACTTCGCACAGCCATTGAAGAGAAGTGGGACAACATTCAACAGCCTGATCAACTTTATGTGAAGGAGATGTGTCGCGCTGCATGAGGCAAATGGGGGTCACACCAGATACTGACTGGTGTTCTGATCACACCAGATACTGACTGGTGTTCTGATCCACGGGCACTACCTTTTTATTTGAAGGTATCTGTGACCAACCGATACATATCTGTATTCCCAGTCATGTTTAAGTCCATAGATCAGGACCTAATGAATTTATTTCAATGGACTGATTTCCTTTCTATGAACTGTAACGCAGTAACATCTTTCAAAGTGTTGCATGTTGCACCTCAAGCTGGAACTACTCTTCCTCCCGGGGAAGGCCTCCTCGCTCCAAGATCTCTCCTTCACGGTTGATATCTCCACGGTGTGGAAAGAACCTTGGCATGACCCCGGACGACAACAAACCCTGTCGTTCTCTACAAACATCAAAGCAGTGACTCGCTCCTGCAGGTTCATGCTCTACAACATCTGTAGAGTACAACCCTACCTCACACAGGAAGAGGAACATCCGTAGAGTACAGCCCTACCTCACACAGGAAGAGGAACATCCGTAGAGTACAACCCTACCTCACACAGGAAGAGGAACATCCGTAGAGTACAACCCTACCTCACACAGGAAGAGACACAGGTCCTAATTGAGGCACCTGTCATCTCCCGTTTAGACTAGTGCAACTCGCTGTTGGCTGGGCTCCCCGGCTGTGCCATTAAACCCCCCCTGCAACTTATCCAGAATGCTGCAGACCGCCTGGTGTTCAACCTTCCCAAATTTTCCCATGTCACCCTGCTCCTCCCATGTCACCCTGCTCCTCCCATGTCACCCTGCTCCTCCACACACTCCATCGTGGTGTTTACCTACGGAGCAAGAGGAAGAGGAACTGCCCCTCCCTACCTTCAGGCTCTGCTCAAACCCTACACCCCAACTCGAGCACTCCATTCTGCCAGCTCTGGTCTCCTGGCCATCCCACCCCTACCGGAGGGCAGCTCCCACTCAGCCCAGTCCAAGCTCTTCTCTGTCCTGGCACCCCAATGGTGGAACCAGCTTCCCCCTGAAGCTAGGACAGTAGAGTCCCTGCCCATCTTCTGAAAACATTTGAAACCCTACCTCTTCAAAAGAGAATCTTAAATAATCCCCCACCCCCCAAAAAAAACAAAATATTCACCAACACATGCACTTGACTCCCAACATTTGTAGCTCTGACTTTTGTGATGTGGTTGTACCACCTAGCTATCTTAAGATGAATGCACTCACTAACTGGAAGTCACTCTGGATAAGAGCATCTGCTAAATTACTCAAATGTAAATGTAAAATATTGTTACATATTACATATTTACATGTTTTACGTTTCTATTATTTCTCTGTTCTTTCTCTCCACATTGTTGGAAAGGGCCCATAAGTAAGCATTTCACTGTTAGTCCACACCTGTTGTTTACAAAGCATTTCACCGTTAGTCTACACCTGTTGTTTACCAAGCATTCCACTGTTAGTCTACACCTGTTGTTTACAAAGCATTTCACCGTTAGTCTACACCTGTTGTTTACCAAACATTTCACTGTTAGTCCACACCTGTTGTTTACAAAGCATATAACGCTGACCAGAATTAGCGTTTGGATATGTATACCAAACGCACTAACAAAAGAAGGTATTTGGACATAAATAACGGACAATTTCGAACAAAACAAACATTTATTGTGGACCTGGGATTCCTGGAGTGCTTTCTGATGTAGATCACCAAAGGTAAGGGAATATTTATCATGTCATTTCTTGTTTATGTTGACGCCATCTTTGCGGCTGTGGTGTTTTTACTTTTGAGCGCCGTCTCAGATTATTGCATGCGTTTCTTTTTCCGTAAAGTTTTTTGTCTGACACAGCGGTTGCATTAAGGAGAGGTTGCATTAAGGAGACGTATATCTATAATTCCATGTGTATATCTATATTATAATCTACATTTATGATGAGTATTTCTGTTGAATGATGTGGCTATAAAAAAATCACTTGATGTTTTTGGAACTAGTGAATCTAACGCGCCAATGTAAACTCAGATTTTTTTTATATAAATTTGAACTTTATCAAACAAAACATGCATGTATTGTGTAACATGAAGTCCTATGAGTGTCATCTGATGAAGATAATTCAAGGTTAGTGATTCATTTTCTTTATTTCTGGTTTTTCTGAATGCTACATTTTGCTGGAAAATGGCTGTGCTTATTGTGGTTTGGTGGAGACCTAACATAATCGTTTGTAGTGCTTTCGCTGAAAAGCCTATTTGAAATCGGACACTTTGGTGGGATTAACAACGGGAATAGCTTTAAAATGTTATCAAACACATGTATGTTTTAGGAATTGTAATTATGAGATTTCTGTGGTTTAAATTTTGGCGCCCTCTATTTTCACTGATAGTTGTCATATCGATCCCGGTATCGGGATTGCAGCCATAACAGGTTAAGAAACCCTCCTGTTCTCCACTCATTACCTGTATTAACTGCACCTGTTTGAACTTGTTACCTGTATAAAAGACACCTGTCCACACACTCAATCAAACAGACTCCAACCTCTCCACAATGGCCAAGACCAGAGAGCTGTGTAAGGACATCAGGGTTAAAATTGTAGACCTGCACAAGGCTGGGATGGGCTACAGGACAATAGGCAAGCAGCTTGGTGAGAAGGCAACAACTGATGGTGCAATTATTAGAAAATGGAAGAAGTTCAAGATGACGGTCAATCACCATCGGTCTGGGACTCCATGCAAGATCTCACCTCGTGGGGCATCAATGATCATGAGGAAGGTGAGGGATCAGCCCAGAACTACACGGCAAGACCTGGTCAATGACCTGAAGAGAGCTGGGACCACAGTCTCAAAGAAAACCATTAGTAACACACTGCGCTGTCATGGATTAAAATCCTGCAGCGCACGCAAGGTCCCCCTGCTCAAGCCAGCACATGTCCAGGCCCGTCTGAAGTTTGCCAATGACCATCTGGATGATCCAGAGGAGGAATGGGAGAAGGTCATGTGGTCTGATGAGACAAAAATTGATCTTTTTGGTCTAAACTCCACTCGCCGTGTTTGGAGGAAGAAAAAGGATGAGTACAACCCCAAGAACACCATCCCAAACGTGAAGCATGGAGGTGGAAACATCATTCTTTGGGGATGCTTTTCTGCAAAGGGGACAGGACGACTTCACCGTATTGAGGGGAGGATGGATGGGGCCATGTATCGCGAGATCTTGTCCAACAACCTCCTTCCCTCAGTAAGAGCATTGAAGATGGGTCGTGGCTGGGTCTTCCAGCATGACGACGACCCGAAACACACAGCCAGGGCAACTAAGGAGTGGCTCCTAAAGAAGCATCTCAAGGTCCTGGAGTGGCCTAGCCAGTTTCCAGACCTGAACCCAAAAGAAAATCATTGGAAGGAGCTGAAAGTCCGTATTGCCCAGCGACAGCCCCGAAACCTGAAATCTGGAGAAGGTCTGTATGGAGGAGTGGGCCAAAATCCCTGCTGCAGTGTGTGCAAACCTGGTCAAGAACTACAGGAAACGTATGATCTCTGTAATTGCAAACAAAGGTTTCTGTACCAAATATTAAGTTCTGCTTTTCTGATGTATCAAATACTTATGTCATGCAATAAAATGCAAATGAATTACTTAAAAATAATACAATGTGATTTTCTGGATTTTTGTTTTAGATTCCGTCTCTCACAGTTGAAGTGTACCTATGATAAAAATGACAGACCTCTACATGCTTTGTAAGTAGGAAAACCTGCAAAATCGGCAGTGTATCAAATACTTGTTCTCCCCACTAATATATATATATATATATATATACTACAGTATAATGAGAATGATAGTACAGTAATGTCACTAACCCGTACAGTCATGCCCTCATGACAGCGGACTAGTTTAAAGTTCTTCCCCAGGTTAGCACTGTTGCTGGTGAAACACACTTTGATGATCTTTGTTGGACCGCCGTCCCCAGCAACCGTCGTCTGGGAAGTGTCCGAGGACTTTGATTGGCCATAGGTCTCCACAACCTTCCAAGACAATGTGCTGCTGTCACCTGACATCACAGCACACCCGGTCACCACGACACACACACACACACACACACACACACACACACACTCCCTCACAACATCCCCACTTCACACCTGCAGAAAGGGAAAGAGAGAGGTCCATACGTTAGACTGGGAGAAACATCTAAGTGTGTTGTGGTTGTGTCATCCCTGGAGCTTGCCACCGTTTCCTAGTTTTCTAGTGTGTGTGTGTGTGTGTTACACAAGCTGAGCGTGTACACACACGTGGGGATGTAGCAACGCTTCCTGTGGGTGTGTACGCATAAAAGGCGTGGACTCCTACGACACTCCTTAGTCAACACTAGAAACCACATCCTTGCCGACAACAGGGTGTACTCAACACGTGACCAGGAATACACACACTCACTAGCTGAGACAGGACCTAGAGGACATCCAATTATATACCAGGAATACACACACTCACTAGCTGAGACAGGACCTAGAGGACATCCAATTATATACCAGGAATACACACACTCACTAGCTGAGACAGGACCTAGAGGACATCCAATTATATACCAGGAATACACACACTCACTAGCTGAGACAGGACCTAGAGGACATCCAATTATATACCAGGAATACACACACTCACTAGCTGAGACAGGACCTAGAGGACATCCAATTATATATGTATTCATTCATTTAGCACACGCTCTTAAACAAAATAAATGTACAGCCACACACACACACATTTTCCCGCTTACGGGTGATCCCGGGAATTGAACCCACTATTCTGGCATTGCAAGCTCTACCTAGTAAGCTACAGAGGACCTCCAGCTGATTTGGAAACTCTGACTTCAGATAAAACAGTCAGACCTAACTGACAAGCGGTGGTATAGAACCACATGGACACTAAGAAAGAGGAAACAGAAGGAGGACAGGAAGAGGAAGTGACGGAGATGAAAAAACACTGTCTGCACTGTGGTACATTACCAAACATCACTACCACAAACCATCACTTCCACCACTGTGAAAGGAAATGGGAACAGAGGGTTGTGTTTACCTCCAATCTGGGAAAATATGTTTCGCATTGGAAATGTATTGAATTGAATCAGTACATTTTAAATATATTTGCAGGCTACCTTAGTTACTATATGACAATATCACTGTGAGCACACTGTGGAAACATCATAACTTCCAGATAACGCACCCTGTGATCCTAGACACAGGAAGTGTCACAGTGATGTCACCATTATACACTACCTGTGTCAGTCACTCTGTGTGTATACGTGTGTGTGTGTCACCTCCGCATACCATTGAGCACACCCCTAACATACCATTGAGCACACCCCTAACATACCATTGAGCACACTCCTAACATACCATTGAGCACACCCCTAACTTTCAATAGTAATATAATTACTACTAATACATATACATTACTATCTCCTAGTCCAGGTGTTCCCAAACGTTGTCACCCCCCCCCCCCCCCCCCCACCACCACCACCACCACCAGACACAAGCACTATTCACGACACAAACTGTTCACACACCTATTGTTGGCGGAGAGAAAACGTTCGCAAGATTAAAGCTTATTTCCTGTAATTCTACACATTTTATCATGGGGTGAAGAGAATTGTGAAGTTTAAAAAAACACATTTTCTTTGCAATTCTTTACACATTTTGCCATGTCTAATGTGTATACGTGTGATATTCGAGTGACTCAAACACTACAATAAAATCTATATCTATCTATGCTAGTTGATCTGGACATTTCTGACAAGTTATAAACAGCTCTCTAAGGTCTGAATCCAGTGGTGGAAAAAGTACCCAATTATCATACTGGAGTAAAAGTAAAGATAACATAATAGAATATGACTCAAGCAAAAGGGAAAGTCACCCAGTAAATTAGTACTTGAGCAAAAGTCTAAAAGTATTTGGTTTTAAATATACTTAAGTATCAAAAGAAAATGAAATTGCTAAAATATACTTATTAAGTATCAAAAGTAAAAATATAAATCATTTTAAATTCCTTATATTAAGCAAACCAGACGACACCATTTTATTGTTTTTTAAAATGTATGGATAGCCAGGGTCACACCAACACGCAGACATCATTTAAAAACAAAGCATTTGTGTTTAGTGAGTTCGCCAGATCAGAGACAGCAGGGATGTTCTCTGTTTAGTGAGTCCACCAGATCAGAGACAGCAGGGATGTTCTCTGTTTAGTGAGTCCACCAGATCAGAGACAGCAGGGATGTTCTCTGTTTAGTGAGTCCACCAGATCAGAGACAGCAGGGATGTTCTCTGTTTAGTGAGTCCACCAGATCAGAGACAGCAGGGATGTTCTCTGTTTAGTGAGTCCACCAGATCAGAGACAGCAGGGATGTTCTCTGTTTAGTGAGTCCACCAGATCAGAGACAGCAGGGATGTTCTCTGTTTAGTGAGTCCACCAGATCAGAGACAGCAGGGATGTTCTCTGTTTAGTGAGTCCACCAGATTAGAGACAGCAGGGATGTTCTCTGTTTAGTGAGTCCACCAGATCAGAGACAGCAGGGATGTTCTCTGTTTAGTGAGTCCACCAGATCAGAGACAGCAGGGATGTTCTCTGTTTAGTGAGTCCACCAGATTAGAGACAGCAGGGATGTTCTCTGTTTAGTGAGTCCACCAGATCAGAGACAGCAGGGATGTTCTCTGTTTAGTGAGTCCACCAGATCAGAGACAGCAGGGATGTTCTCTGTTTAGTGAGTCCACCAGATCAGAGACAGCAGGGATGTTCTCTGTTTAGTGAGTCCACCAGATTAGAGACAGCAGGGATGTTCTCTTGATTTAGTGAGTCCACCAGATCAGAGGCAGTAGGGATGACCAGGGATGTTCTCTGTTTAGTGAGTCCTCCAGATCAGAGGCAGTAGGGATGACCAGGGATGTTCTCTGTTTAGTGAGTCCTCCAGATCAGAGGCAGTAGGGATGACCAGGGATGTTCTCTGTTTAGTGAGTTCGCCAGATTAGAGGCACCAGGGATGTTCTCTTGATTTAGTGAGTCCACCAGATTAGAGGCACCAGGGATGTTCTCTTGATTTAGTGAGTCCACCAGATCAGAGACAGCAGGGATGTTCTCTTGATTTAGTGAGTCCACCAGATCAGAGACAGCAGGGATGTTCTCTGTTTAGTGAGTCCACCAGATCAGAGACAGCAGGGATGTTCTCTGTTTAGTGAGTCCACCAGATCAGAGACAGCAGGGATGTTCTCTTGATTTAGTGAGTCCACCAGATCAGAGACAGCAGGGATGTTCTCTTGATTTAGTGAGTCCACCAGATCAGAGACAGCAGGGATGTTCTCTGTTTAGTGAGTCCACCAGATCAGAGACAGCAGGGATGTTCTCTTGATTTAGTGAGTCCACCAGATCAGAGACAGCAGGGATGTTCTCTTGATTTAGTGAGTCCACCAGATCAGAGACAGCAGGGATGTTCTCTTGATTTAGTGAGTCCACCAGATCAGAGACAGCAGGGATGTTCTCTGTTTAGTGAGTCCACCAGATCAGAGACAGCAGGGATGTTCTCTGTTTAGTGAGTCCACCAGATCAGAGACAGCAGGGATGTTCTCTTGATTTAGTGAGTCCACCAGATCAGAGACAGCAGGGATGTTCTCTGTTTAGTGAGTCCACCAGATCAGAGACAGCAGGGATGTTCTCTGTTTAGTGAGTCCACCAGATCAGAGACAGCAGGGATGTTCTCTGTTTAGTGAGTCCACCAGATCAGAGACAGCAGGGATGTTCTCTGTTTAGTGAGTCCACCAGATCAGAGACAGCAGGGATGTTCTCTGTTTAGTGAGTCCACCAGATCAGAGACAGCAGGGATGTTCTCTGTTTAGTGAGTCCACCAGATCAGAGACAGCAGGGATGTTCTCTGTTTAGTGAGTCCACCAGATCAGAGACAGCAGGGATGTTCTCTGTTTAGTGAGTCCACCAGATCAGAGACAGCAGGGATGTTCTCTGTTTAGTGAGTCCACCAGATCAGAGACAGCAGGGATGTTCTCTGTTTAGTGAGTCCACCAGATCAGAGACAGCAGGGATGTTCTCTGTTTAGTGAGTCCACCAGATCAGAGACAGCAGGGATGTTCTCTGTTTAGTGAGTCCACCAGATCAGAGGCAGCAGGGATGTTCTCTGTTTAGTGAGTCCACCAGATCAGAGGCAGCAGGGATGTTCTCTGTTTAGTGAGTCCACCAGATCAGAGACAGCAGGGATGTTCTCTGTTTAGTGAGTCCACCAGATCAGAGACAGCAGGGATGTTCTCTGTTTAGTGAGTCCACCAGATCAGAGACAGCAGGGATGTTCTCTGTTTAGTGAGTCCACCAGATCAGAGACAGCAGGGATGTTCTCTGTTTAGTGAGTCCACCAGATCAGAGACAGCAGGGATGTTCTCTGTTTAGTGAGTCCACCAGATCAGAGACAGCAGGGATGTTCTCTTGATTTAGTGAGTCCACCAGATCAGAGACAGCAGGGATGTTCTCTGTTTAGTGAGTCCACCAGATCAGAGACAGCAGGGATGTTCTCTGTTTAGTGAGTCCACCAGATCAGAGACAGCAGGGATGTTCTCTGTTTAGTGAGTCCACCAGATCAGAGACAGCAGGGATGTTCTCTGTTTAGTGAGTCCACCAGATCAGAGACAGCAGGGATGTTCTCTGTTTAGTGAGTCCACCAGATCAGAGACAGCAGGGATGTTCTCTTGATTTAGTGAGTCCACCAGATCAGAGACAGCAGGGATGTTCTCTGTTTAGTGAGTCCACCAGATCAGAGACAGCAGGGATGTTCTCTGTTTAGTGAGTCCACCAGATCAGAGACAGCAGGGATGTTCTCTGTTTAGTGAGTCCACCAGATCAGAGACAGCAGGGATGTTCTCTTGATTTAGTGAGTCCACCAGATCAGAGACAGCAGGGATGTTCTCTGTTTAGTGAGTCCACCAGATCAGAGACAGCAGGGATGTTCTCTTGATTTAGTGAGTCCACCAGATCAGAGACAGCAGGGATGTTCTCTGTTTAGTGAGTCCACCAGATCAGAGACAGCAGGGATGTTCTCTGTTTAGTGAGTCCACCAGATCAGAGACAGCAGGGATGTTCTCTGTTTAGTGAGTCCACCAGATCAGAGACAGCAGGGATGTTCTCTGTTTAGTGAGTCCACCAGATCAGAGACAGCAGGGATGTTCTCTGTTTAGTGAGTCCACCAGATCAGAGACAGCAGGGATGTTCTCTTGATTTAGTGTGTGAGTTGGACCATTTCCCTGTCCCGCTAAGCATTCAAAATGTAACGGAGTAAAAAGTACAGTATTTTCTTTATGAATGTAGGGAAGTAAAAGTAAAAGTAAAAGTTGTCGAAAATATAAATACTAAAGTAAACTACAGATACTTTAAAGTACTCCCTAAGTAGTTTTTTGGGGGAATTATTACTTAAGTACTTTACACCACTGTATGCAATGACTGGCATGACAAGAGGAACTGATGATGTACTACCCAATATAGAAGTTTCACCTTCTGCATTCTACTACTAAAACTTACAAGAGTCAGTTGAAAGTAGAATTGAGTCTCTTAAAACATATATATATATATATATATATATTTTTTTTTGGGGGGGGGGGGTAATAACCATCTATCTACCATGTTAACCCTCTAGGCTGCTATAATACACCATAAACTGCATAAACCTAAGATGGAAGAACATGAAAGGCTTGGTTTTAACTTAATTGCAGGACATGAAAAGTTAAAGTGACAGTACAGTAGTCTGTAGGCTTTTTAACAGGAAGGATAACTTCTGATTGGCACCAGCCATTTTGAAAGTCGATATAATATACACGTGAAACGCTACATTGTAGCCAGAGCCAATATATTATGAAGAACGTAACATCGAGACCGTACTGTGACCGTGCGCAATTTCATGACTGAAAGCACCCACCTGCTTAAAACCCGCGCTGTATCCTAACAGTTCTGCCATGCATGCACCCGTTATTATGGCGGAGAGGAGATGACGGTGAGAGGATAATACACAGCCTACAGGCCTTTCTCTCTCTGCTGTCTGTATTTGTGTTTGTGACTATTACAGCCGGTAGTGAAGAAATCTTCTGACACTTCTAAGCCACACCCAGGCTGCATTGTTACTTCCTGATTTTGGAACATATGACGACAGCACGCCCACATTGTATTAAAAATAAAATGTAAATTTGTCTATAACGGGGTGGGGCATCAGGGGGGGGGGGGGGGGGGCAGGGATAGCATCAACATAGTCGCGGGTAGAGGAATTGTCCTTCAGCAGTCCTGTGTTCACAACAGTGCAGGAGAGAAGTAACTTAAATGTACTAATGAACCTATTTTATATTGGACACACGAGGGCGCTATTTACTCACTTTTCAACTGTCGCATGTGCCCATATCATAATAACTGGTAATAGAGAGAGGTTAGCATGTATTGGGAGTATGATCTTTGACCCTCTGTAACTTTTGCACTCATCATTATTCACGATTCACTCAGTATTATCCATAATAATGGTAGCATCCACATTAATACGCAAAGTGTTTAGAAACACGTTCTATTCTTATTTACATTAAAAAGTGACTCCAAAAAAAGACACAATACAATTATTTACCACTAATTTTTATTGGGCACAAAATATTCTGAAACAGTAATTATTGCTCATATTTGTCAAGGATGTTAATAATTTAGGACCTTTACTGTATGTTGTGCCATCAGAAGTGCCAAAGTGATGCCATTTAAGTTTTTTTTCCAATGCCCTCGAAATGGAGGGTGTATTTTTACGTGCTGGACATCACATGTTTATGGGATCTAGGATCAGGGGTTAAGCTTCCTCTAGGTACAGATCTAGGATCAGGGGTTAAGTTTCCTCTGGGTACAGATTTAGGATCAGGGGTTAAGCTTCCTCTAGGTACAGATCTAGGATCAGGGGTTAAGTTTCCTCTGGGTACAGATTTAGGATCAGGGGTTAAGCTTCCTCTAGGTACAGATCTAGGATCAGGGGTTAAGCGTCCTCTAGGTACAGATTTAGGATCAGTTTCCTTTCCCTCAATCCTAACATTGTCTAAGGTCAACCTCACCCTACACCTGGGGCTGGGAGCCTGCCACTGTCCGCCAGTGGTATAGAGTACTTAACTAAAAAATACTTGAAAGTACTACTTAAGTATTTTTCTTGGGCTATCTGTACTTTACTATTTATGTTTCTGACAACTTTCACTTTTACATCACTACATTCCTAAAATAATGTACTTTTTATGCAATACATCCCTGACACTCATTGCATGTTGAATGCTTAGCAGGGCAGAAAAATGGTAAGTTTTCACACAGTTATCAAGAGAACATCCCTGGTCATCCCTACTGCCTCTGATCACTAAACATATATGCTTCGTATGATGTTTTGGAGTGTGGCCCTGGCTATCCGTAAATTTCAGACCCCTGGACTTTTTCCACACTTTGTTACGTTACAACTTTATTCTAAAATCAAATTGTTGTTTTTTCTTCATCAATCTACACATAAGACAAAGCAAAAAAACAGGTTTTTAGACATTTTTGCAAACGTATTAAAAATTAACATTAAAATATCACATTTACCTACAGTACCAGTCAAAAGTTTGGACACACCTGCTCATTCAAGGGTTTTTCTTTATTTGTACTATTTTCTACATTGTAGAATAATAGTGAAGACATCAAGACTATGAAATAACACATATGGAATCATATAGTAACCAAAAAAGTGTTAAACAAATCAAAACATATTTATATTTGAGATTCTTCAAAGTAGCCAAGTAGCTTTGCCTTCAGGACAGCTTTGCACACTCTTGGCATTCTCTCAACCAGCTTCATAAGGAATGATTTTCCAACAGTCTTGAAGGAGTTCCCACATATGCTGAGCACTTGTTGGCTGCTTTTCCTTCACTTTGCGGTCCAACTCATCCCAAACCATCTCAATTAGGTTGAGGTCAGGTGATTGTGGAGGCCAGGTCATCAGATGCAGCACTCCATCACTCTTCTTCTTGGTCAAATAGCCCTTACACAGCCTGGAGGTGTGTTGGGTCATTGTCCTGTTGAAAAACAAATGATAGTCCCACTAAGCGCAAACCAGATTTGATGGCGTATCACTGCAAAATGCTGTGGTAGCCATGCTGGTGTGCCTTGAATTCTAAATAAATCACTAACAGTGTCACCAGCAAAGCACTCCCACACCATGACACCTCTTCCTCCATGCTTCACGGTGGGAACAACACATGCGGAGCTCATCGGTTCACCTACTCTGCGTCTCACAAAGACTAGGCTGTTGGAACCAAATCAAAAGATCAAAGGACAGATTTCCACCTGGTCTAATGTCCATTGCTTGCATTTCTTGGTTTCTTTGCAGCAATTTGACCATGATGGCCTGATTCACACAGTCTCCTCTGAACAGTTGATGTTGAGATGTGTCTGTTACTTGAACTCTGTGAAGCATTTATTTGGGCTGCAATTTCTGAGGCTGGTAACTCTAATGAACTTGTCCTCTGCAACAGAGGACAAAGGTCTTCCTTTTCTGTGGCGGTCCTCATGAGAACCAGTTTCATCATAGCACTTGATGGTTTATTCGACTGAACTTGAAGAACATTTTTAAGTTCTTGAACTTTTCCGGATTCACTGACCTTCATGTCCTATGATGACAGAAGTGTGCACATAGCCTGTATTCTCTTGAGAGCCATGTCTGCCTACGTTGGCCATTCTCAATAGCAAGGCTATGCTCACTGAGTCTGTACATAGTCAAAGCTTTCCTTAAGTTTGGGTCAGTCACAGTGATCAGGTATTCTGCCAATGTGTACTCTCTGTTTATGGCCAAAATGCATTGTAAAGTGTCTGCTGGGAGTCGGGAAGCAAGTACAGGGAGTGCAAATTTTATAATAAATAGAACATAGTACAAAACAAGAAACAGGAAAAGCAAACAGACATGCAACAGAAACAGTGTCAATAACGCCCGAGGAAAGATATGGTGACAGAGTAGTCAGGAAGGTGATGGAGTCCAGGTGAGTGTCATAAGTCGCAGGCGCGCGTAATGTTGGTGGCAGGTGTGCGTAATGATGAGACAACTGGCGACGTTAAACTCCGGAGAGAGGGAGCGGGAGAAAATGTGACAAACACCATACTCTCTGTTTAGGGCCAAATAGCATTCTAGTTTACACTGTTTTTTTGTTAATTATTTCCAATATGTGAAGTAATTATCTTTTTGTTTTCACATGATTTGGTGGGTCTAATTGTGTTGCTGTTCTGGGGCTCTGTGGGTTGTGTTTGTGTTTGTGAACAGAGCCCCAGGACCAGCTTGCTTAAGGGACTCTTCTCCAGGTTCATCTCTCTGTAGGTGATGGCTTTGTTATGGAAGGATTTGGAATCTCTCTAAATTCAATTAAATTCAATTCAAGGGGCTTTATTGGCATGGGAAACATATGTTTACATTGCTAAAGCAAGTGAAATGGATAAACAAAAGTGAAATAAGCAATAAAAATGAACAGTAAACATTACACTCAGTAAACATTACACTCACAAAAGTTCCAAAAGAATAAAGACGTTTCAAATGTCAAATGTCTATATACAGTGTTGTAATGATGTGCAAATAGTTAAAGTACAAAAAGGAAAATAAATAAACATAGATATGTTTTGTATTTACAATGGTGTTTGTTTTTTACTGGTTGCCCTTTTCTTTACCTTTAGGATTCTACAGGGATGGACTAACACGTGTGTGTGTGTGTGTGTGTGTGTGTGTGTGTGTGTGTGTGTGTGTGTGTGTGTGTGTGTGTGTGTCTGTGTGTGTGTGTGTGTGTGTGTGTGTGTGTGTGTGTGTGTGTGTGTGTGTGTGTGTGTGTGTGTGTGTGTGTGTGTGTGTAGGTGGGGACTAAGTCAGTGTCTCAGTGTGTGGAGTATTACTACACCTGGAAGTAGAGTCTTCGTCTGAATCAGACTTGTTGAATGCAAAATGTCACTTGTTTTCACATAGCGGTAGTCATACAGATGTTAGTCAGCGGGGGCTACAAAGACGGACAGGCAAATGTCTGTGGAGAGAGGAAGTGTCTGTCTGTCTGTCTGTCTGTCTGTCTGTCTGTCTGTCTGTCTGTCTGTCTGTCTGTCTGTACTATGTTCAGACTCACCGCCAGCAGGTGGAGCTGCACTACCCTAAATCCTGCCGCAGGGCTGACACTAAACCAGGACTGACCCTAAACTGATCCTAAACTCTACACCAGGACTGATCCTAAACCCTGCACCAGGACTGACCTTAAACCAGGACTGACTCTACACCAGGACTGACTCTACACCAGGACTGACCTTAAACCAGGACTGACCCTGCACCAGGACTGACCCTAAAAGAGGACTGATTCTAAACCAGGACTGACCCTACACCAGGACTGATCCTAAACCCTACACCAGGACTGATCCTAAACCCTACACCAGGACTGATCCTAAACCCTACACCAGGACTGATCCTAAACCCTACACCAGGACTGATCCTAAACCCTACACCAGGACTGATCCCAAACCCTACACAAGGACTGATCCAAAACCCTACACCGGAACTGATCCTAAACCCTACACCAGGACTGATCCTAAACCCTACACCAGGACTGATCCTAAACCATACACCAGGACTGATCCCAAACCCTACACCAGGACTGATCCCAAACCCTACACCGGGACTGATCCTAAACCCTACACCAGGACTGATCCTAAACCCTACACCAGGACTGATCCTAAACCCTACACCAGGACTGATCCCAAACCCTACACCGGGACTGATCCTAAACCCTACACCAGGACTGATCCTAAACCCTACACCGGGACTGATCCTAAACCCTACACCAGGACTGATCCCAAACCCTACACCGGGACTGATCCTAAACCCTACACCAGGACTGATCCCAAACCCTACACCAGGACTGATCCTAAACCCTACACCAGGACTGATCCTAAACCCTACACCAGGACTGATCCTAAACCTTACACCGGGACTGATCCTAAACCCTACACCAGGACTGATCCCAAACCCTACACCAGGACTGATCCTAAACCCTACACCGGGACTGATCCTAAACCCTACACCAGGACTGATCCCAAACCCTACACCGGGACTGATCCTAAACCCTACACCAGGACTGATCCCAAACCCTACACCGGGACTGATCCTAAACCCTACACCGGGACTGATCCTAAACCCTACACCGGGACTGATCCTAAACCCTACACCAGGACTGATCCCAAACCCTACACCGGGACTGATCCTAAACCCTACACCAGGACTGATCCCAAACCCTACACCAGGACTGATCCTAAACCCTACACCGGGACTGATCCTAAACCCTACACCGGGACTGATCCTAAACCCTACACCAGGACTGATCCCAAACCCTACACCGGGACTGATCCTAAACCCTACACCAGGACTGATCCTAAACCCTACACCGGGACTGATCCTAAACCCTACACCGGGACTGATCCTAAACCCTACACCAGGACTGATCCCAAACCCTACACCGGGACTGATCCTAAACCCTACACCAGGACTGAACCCAAACCCTACACCAGGACTGATCCCAAACCCTACACCAGGACACTAGGTACATTTTCACACCACTGGATTTTATCAGTTTATATCCGTTTATATCTGTTTATATCAGTTTAAATATGAGTAAATGATGGATGCAAAGTATATTGAAAGCAGGTTTTTCCACACAGGTGTGGTTCTTGAGTAAATTAGTTTCTGTTGACATATATTTGTTTTTATTGGACATATAAAGAAATACAAATGACAAATTGTACAGATACATCCTTTTATCTCCCTCTACTTATTTAAACACTTCCCTCCCTTTGACAACAAAAGCAGCATACATACAAAAATAAAATACATTTATGATTGGAAATAATAATATATAAATATGCACACAAGTACACATACACAAAAATAAAATAAAATATCACAACATACTATTCCTTCCTTCCCACACCCTCCCATATCCAGTTGGTCATCATTCTTACTCCTGATCAATAGAAGGAAACTGTTCAAAAAAGGAAACGGCTGGCATCTCGAGAAAAAGGTTATCAGTACATCCTCTCAGAGTGTATTTAATGTTTTCAAAGTGTAGAAAAGTCATTAGATCTTTCAACCAGGATGATGCAGTGCGAGGTTTGAAGGATTTCAAGATGAGCAAGATCTGCCGGTGTGCTATAAGGGAGGCAAACGCTACAACGTCCGCTTTACTTCCTGTGAGACTAGGCAACAAAGGTGGAACTCCAAATATGGCTCTTAGAGGACAAGGCTGCAGGTCAATATCTAGAATTCTAGAGAGAGTATTAAAAAATGGATGACCAATACTCAGACAGCTTAGAACACAAATAAAACATGTGGGTGTGGTCTGCCGGAGTGAATGAACATCTCTCACATGTGTCCTTTGTGTCTGGGAGGAATTTACTATGTTTTTCTTTGGCGCAGTGAATTCTGTGCAAGACATTGAACTGAATTAAACTTAACCAATCACATGAGGATGTGGAGTTAACACTAAGAAGGGCCTCCTCCCACCAGTCATCAGCAGGGGTCAAGTTCAAGTTCACCTCTCCAGTCTGTCTGGATTTTGTTTATTGGAGAGGGTTCAGAGGACAGCATAATGTTCATATAATCTACAATTCAGACCTTGCCGACTCCACGGCAGGGACAACATTTCCTCTAGCAACGTCTTGGCGAGGTAGTTGAGGAAAGGTGGGGAAATGAGAGCGAACAAAGTTACGGGCTTGAAAATAACAGAAAAGATTAGAATGAGCCAGATTAGATTTATCTACGAGATGATTAAAACTGACAAACTTCCCATCTAAAAATAAATATTTGAAACAAACCAACCCTCTCTCACGCCACAAAAAAAAGCCTGGTGGAGTTTGGAGGGTAAAAATAGGTTGTTGCAGATAGTGTTTAGAAGAGAAGGGGCCAAACGTCTGAAATGTTGACGGAATTGTCTCCAGATCTTCAGAGTAGAGTGCACAATGGAGTGTCCAGTATACATTGAAGTACACAGGGACAGTGGAGAACAGGTCAGAGAAGAAAGGGAGGATGATTGGCAGGAGTGCGCCACTAATAAGTACCAGTTGGTACCTGGAGCATTACACCAGACCATCATTTTCTGAATATTGGCTGCCCAATAGTAAAGCAGTACATTTGGAAGTGCCAATCCTCCATCTTGTCTCCTTCTTTGAAGTATTGCTCTACGTATCCTAGGAGAATTGCCTGCCAAGATAAAGTGACTGATGAGCCTATCCAACTTGTTAATGAGAGAGGCAGACTATCCCAGCGTTGTAAGTCTGCTTTAACTCGTGTGATTAGGCTTGCAAAGTTAGTTTTATGCAGGGTAGCCAGAGAGTGTGTTATATTCACACCAAAATAGGAATAACCAGAGGGCGACAGACGGAAAGGCAGGGCTCCAAGGGGAATTTGCTTGTCAGCAGAGTTGATTGGAAAACATTAACTTTTCTGTATGTTCAATTTGTAACTTGAGAATGACCCAAACGTGTTTAAAATATGCATTATGTTATTGACAGAGTTCACAAGGTTAGTGATATATAATAGTAGATTATCTTCGTACAGCGACACTTTGTGCTCTTCACCAGATCTGTGGATTCCAGTAAATGATAATTATAATTATAAATTCTAAAAATCAAAAGGGGGAAGCTATCAGGGCCTGCATTAACTTTAGACCTTTTTGTTATATCATCAAGATGCAGAGGGTTGTGCCCGAACTTTACTCATGTCCATATCAATGGATGGGATATAATCTAAAAAAGTTGTCCATGACCGTATTATCTGACGGGGGATCGGATTTGTAGAGGTTAGAATACAATGACACGAAAATTGAATTCATATTCGAGGGATGATTTACTCTGCTTTATCAGTGGAAAGCAGATTGAATTGAGTTTGACATTTCAGCCTCTCTGCGTATAATTCAGGGTGAAGTTGAATAACCAGTAGGCTATGAAAAGGGTCAGCCCCTATATTGGGAAATTGTTAGAGTTCCAGACACATGTAGAATCTATGCCGAGGTGCATTGAAGCTTTTCTGGAGGCTCGTTTTGATCCAACACCCTATTAAGACTCTTTATGTTGGTGTTTCCTTTATTTTGACAGTTATCTGCAGGCTATATTTACTGTAGATTCCCGAGACACACACTGAAGTTTTTACAACTTGTCACCCAAGCTGTAGTTAACCATGTTGTTATTAGGCTAATGTCATAACTACCTTACTTATAACCCAATATTAACGTTTTTTTTTTTATTCAGTTGAAGCTTTAACCCAATATTAACTGTTTTTTTTTGTATTTATTAAATTAAGCTGATGTAGACAGCCTGGCTAAAGGCAGTCCTATCTCTATCAGTTAGCTGGCCAAGTAGTCTGTCGCTATGCGCAATGGTTCCAAAGGTCCCTTTCCAACATTCCACCTGCTTCACAGCCAATAGACTGGAACGCGTCCTGGTGAGCTGGACTACAGAAAGAACATGCCGCGACGGACACGTCAAAACAAAAAGCCATCCAAGTCTGCATCAGAAGACCTGACAAGAATAATAGAAAATGTCGAGTTTCAGTCGGATGATGTGGATGGGGAGAGAGAGGGCGGGAGAGTAAAGAGAGAGGGGAGGCAGTGGGAGACAGAACCAGGGACAAGAGGCACTCCGATGAGTGAGTGTGAGCGCGTTAGCCTGGTAAAACAGAACGGTCCTACTCTGAAGACGTCCAAACAAGTTCACATCGTCTTCCTCCCCGACAGATACCAAACTCTCATAGAGGTGGAGGACAGCGAGGGAAGAGAGGAGAAGGAGAGGAAAAAAGAGGCGAAGGAGAAGAGAAAAAAGGAGAAACACAAGAAGTACAGAAAGGTAGGCTATAATGTTAGGTGAAGCAAAACAAATAATTCAAGTCTCCTCTATAAAATAGTGTAATATTCTACATTTTGCTTTAGATAGTTGTTCCAAGTTATGTAACCCTAGAAACACTGCATTCACTGAATTCTTGAACTCTTGAATTCTTGTTGCTGTGCTGTGTCACTCTGAACAAGTTAACCATTCACTAACTGAGTGAGTATGGTGAACTATGGGGTTAGTTCAACTCTGTCAGCACTATTTACAAGATCAGATGTGTTAGTCAGGGGCAGACTTAGTGATTTGGAGGCCCGAGACAGAGAGACCAGTCAGATGCTGGGATTTATAGTAAAGACATGTAATTAAACTGTACAAATATATTACATTTTAATGTGCCATGATTTTTTCATCTGATTGTCAAACAAATCACTTCAAAAAGTAGGTGTCCTTCGCATGTTCATACAAAAATAATTCCAGCATCCGAACAGTATGCTGTGCATCTGCCAACTTTCCTTCAATTTTGCAATTGGCTGAAACTAATTCCCCCGGAGAAAGCATTCCGAGCGAGCGAAACAGCGCCCCTCTGTCTTATTACATGTAGCCCATGTATCTGATGCTGTCTGGCCAAAAAGAGTATGACATGCAATAATATTTTTGGCCAGACAGGTTCAGATACATGGGGCTATACATACAAGCCTTCTACCTCTATGACAATGGCGGTATTATCAGCAGCACCTGTCTTTTTTACTAAATAATTGCGTATTGTATCCCCCTTAGGTGGTTAGGGGTTAAGGGGGTGTGGTTAGGGGTTAGGGGTTAGGGGTTAAGGGGGTGTGGTTAGGGGTTAGGGGTTAAGGGGGGTGGTTAGGTGTTAAGGGTGTGTGGTTAGGGGTTAGGGGTTAAGGGGGGTGGTTAGGGGTTAAGGGGTGTGTTTAGGGTTTAGGGGTTAAGGGGGGTGGTTAGGTGTTAAGGGTGTGTGGTTAGGGGTTAAGGTGGGGGTGGTTAGGGGTTAAGGGGGGGTGGTTAGGGGTTAAGGTGGGGGTGGTTAGGGGTTAAGGGGGGGTGGTTAGGGGTTAAAGGGGGGTGGTTAGGGGTTAAGGTGGGGGTGGTTAGGGGTTAAGGGGGGGGTGGTTAAGGGTTAAGGTGGGGGTGGTTAGGATTTAAGGGGGGGTGGTTTGGGGTTACGGGGGTGTGGTTAGGGGTTAAGTGGGGTGGTTAGGGGTTAGGGGTTAAGGGGGGTGGTTAGGGGTTAAGGGGGTGTGGTTAGGGGTTAAGGGGGGTGGTTAGGCGGTAAGGGGGAGTGGTTAGTGGTTAAGGGGGGGTTGTTAGGGGTGCTGAGAGCAGAGCAGTAGACTGTGAGTAAATCTGAGTAAATCTCTCACAGCCCTAAGCTCTAACATATGACACTAGTTAACTGCTGCAACACACACTCACACACACCCCACCACACACACAATGTGTGTTGTTGTGTGCGACCCGTGTGATTGCTTGTGCCTGACCCTGTGTCTGTGTCCCATTGGTCCTGTCTGGTAGAACGTCGGGAAGGCTCTGCGGTTCGGCTGGCGATGTCTGGTTGCCGGGTTACAGAGCTTAGCGAGCGGCTATGCTACACCCCTTTCGGCTGCAGCCACGTTGGTGACCGACGTCCACAGAACTCACCGCTAGGCATGATGGGACGGAGAACTAATATCTGGGACTAGACACATACAGTCTCAACTGCATTTTATGTCATTATTTGAGACTCCTTAACCGTTACCTAATACAGTATGTGATTCTAGTGGTTAAATCAGGTTGGTTATGTAATGTTACCTTCTCCTGTTTAGTTTTACTCTGCTAGCATTGTCACATTTGAATAATATTTTTATGTTTCACGTTGAATGTTTTGATGTTTATCCGTCTTTATTTTGATGTTTACTGGTCTTTATTTTGATGTTTACTGGTATTTGTTTTGATGTTTACTGGTCTTTGTTTTGATGTTTACTGGTCTTTGTTTTGATGTTTACTGGTCTTTGTTTTGATGTTTACTGGTCTTTATTTTGATGTTTACTGGTCTTTGTTTTGATGTTTATCCGTCTTTGTTTTGATGTTTACTGGTCTTTGTTTTGATGTTTACTGGTCTTTGTTTTGATGTTTACTGGTCTTTGTTTTGATGTTTACTGGTCTTTATTTTGATGTTTATCCGTCTTTGTTTTGATGTTTACTGGTCTTTGTTTTGATGTTTACTGGTATTTGTTTTGATGTTTTCTATCTGAAAAGGAAGTAAAGAGAGTGCCGAGGAAGAAAGAGTAGGAATGAGAAAGTACAGCACGGTCGAATATAAAGAGGATGGAAACAGAAATGGATATAGATTTGAAAAGAGGAAAAAGTATGACGGGAGACGGTTTGAGATGCGGAGATGAGTTGACATAAAGTGTTTTTCTCCGAAGCAAAGTAAAACTGGTTTACCTGCTAGATTGAGAAAGGATTGTGACCAGGGAAATTAACCAAAATGCCTGTCCAGGTTCTACCATTCCCACCGTGGTACTAACCAGGGGTGTATCCAGCAGGTCGCAACGTTTTTGGAGTGCTCAGAACGAACTATGTTGCTCTAACATGCCTCAGATAGGGAGGGCTGTAACGTAGACGCTTGGAGTCAGGAAGCAGGTTGGAGAGTTTAAATAAAATGCAAACAATAAACCAACACAACACCAGGAGTAGCGTTGGGACATGGAAACAGAGTCAGTAACGCCTGATGGGAAATATAAGGCTTAAAATACAGTAAAATGTTGCTCTGTCACATGATTTAAAATACAGTAAAATGTTGCTCTTTTACAAGTGCTATATATATGGAGAGTAATCAGGAAGGTGACAGAGTCCTGGTGTGCCTGATGATGATGTGCAGGTGTGTGTAATGATGATGTGCAGGTGTGTGTAATGATGATGTGCAGGTGTGTGTGTAATGATGATGTGCAGGTGTGTGTAATGATGATGTGCAGGTGTGTGTAATGATGATGTGCAGGTGTGTGTAATGATGATGTGCAGGTGTGTGTAATGATGATGTGCAGGTGTGTGTAATGATGATGTGCAGGTGTGTGTAATGATGATGTGCAGGTGTGTGTAATGATGATGTGCAGGTGTGTGTAATGATGATGTGCAGGTGTGT
This sequence comes from Oncorhynchus clarkii lewisi, assembly GCF_045791955.1. Lineage (NCBI taxonomy): Eukaryota > Metazoa > Chordata > Actinopteri > Salmoniformes > Salmonidae > Oncorhynchus > Oncorhynchus clarkii. Next base: position 59,137,937 of record NC_092165.1, read on the forward strand.
GTAATAATGATGTGCAGGTGTGTGTAATGATGATGTGCAGGTGTGTGTAATGATGATGTGCAGGTGTGTGTAATGATGATGTGCAGGTGTGTGTAATGATGATGTGCAGGTGTGTGTAATGATGATGTGCAGGTGTGTGTAATGATGATGTGCAGGTGTGTGTAATGATGATGTGCAGGTGTGTGTAATGATGATGTGCAGGTGTGTGTAATGAGGATGTGCAGGTGTGTGTAATGATGATGTGCAGGTGTGTGTAATGATGATGTGCAGGTTTGCGTAATGATGGGTAGGCCTGGCGGTGGTTAGTTAACCGGTGACGGTGAACACCGGAGGAGAAGAGCAGGGGTAGACGTGACAATGGCACTGTGTTTGGCACAATCATGTGACAGAACAACATTTGATCCTGTATTTTAAATCATGTGACAGAGCAATATTTGATCCTGTATTTTAAATAATGTGACAGAGCAATATTTTATCCTGTATTTTGAATCATGTGACAGAGCAATATTTGATCATGTATTATAAAACTTGTAAAAGAGCAATATTTGATCCTGTATTTTAAAACTTGTAAAAGAGCAATATTTGATCCTGTATTTTAAATCATGTGACAGAGCTACATTTTACTGTATTTTAAATTGTGACAGAGCTACATTTTACCGTATTTTAAGCCCTATACAGAAAATACAATAAAAATGACAGCAACTGTCTGAGGATGGTGCTGGACCATCTGACATAAAAACAAAGGTGGACAGTTTGATGAAAAACCTTTAAATAAAAGGTTAAAATCCAGGCATGTCACATTATATTGTAAAACACAGGGCATAAGAATAAGGATAAACTGTGGAAATAGTACATATAGAACAGATCTACCCACTCCTTAGACTGGCTTTCAATGAGAATGACAGATCTATAACACATAGAACAGATCTACCACTCCTTAGACTGGCTTTCAATGAGAATGACAGATCTATAACACATAGAACAGATCTACCACTCTTTAGACTGGCTTTCAATGAGAATGACAGATCTATAACATACATTTCAATGTGAATTTGGTCGGGTCACACCAAACAGTTACAGTACATAGCAACTTTAAAGATAGAAATGCAGAAAAATAGACCTGCGACGACACCCTATTCCTACCTGACAGACAAGGATATCTGCTCTGAACAGGAAATTCTACGATATCACGTGCCGTCCCAGAGTGAATCAACTACTGTAGAGGAAACGAGACGGCTGAACATTGTGTGTGGCGGCAACCTGGATGTCTAGAGAGACGTGTAAGATACACCAGTCTGCCACAGGAGGGTGGTGGTGCTGGGGGTTTAGAGATCTATATGGTACAGTACATTGGGACTCTTGTCTCGGTCCTGCAGTGTGTTGACAGCTGTGATAGTAAAACACTGCTGCTGCTTCTGTGTCACTGTGGAAAATACACATCAACTTCATTTACAAACCATGTTGAAGGCCTTCTTAATGTATTCCATCACCGTGTGTGTGTGTGTGTGTGTGTGTGTGTGTGTGTGCGTGCGTGCGTGCGTGCGTGCGTGCGTGCGTGCGTGTGTGTGTGAATGAACTTGGCATTTACAGGTATAAGAACGGACATACAGATAGTCCAGCATCAGTGAATAAATGGTTGTGTTTTATAGACCCTCCTGTTGTATAGACCCTCCTGTTGTATAGACCCTCCTGTTTTATAGACCATCCTGTTGTATAGACCCTCCTGTGTTTTATAGTCCCTCCTGTGTTTTATAGACCCTCCTGTGTTTTATAGTCCCTCCTGTGTTTTATAGACCCTCCTGTGTTTTATAGACCCTCCTGTGTTTTATAGACCATCCTGTGTTTTATAGACCCTCCTGTGTTTTATAGTCCCTCCTGTGTTTTATAGACTCTCCTGTATTTTATGGACCATCCTGCGTTTTATAGTCCCTCCTGTGTTTTATAGACCCTCCTGTGTTTTATAGACCCTCCTGTGTTTTATAGCCCCTCCTGTATTTTATAGACCCTCCTGTATTTTATAGACCCTCCTGCGTTTTACACTCCCTCCTTATTCAGGAAACGGATGCTGCTAATTGGTATTATAGCTTCCCCCAATTGTTTACACACTAAAACTGGCCCATGAGGCCCAATGACCAAAACCTGTGGAGGTGTAAAAGGTAGAGATGGAGGTAGAGGTAGAGTGAGAGGTGGACCAAGAACAAGGAGAGTAATCTCTGATTAAATTCTGGCGACTATGGTGGAGTGAGGGGTCAACCATGGTTTGACCTTGAGAGAGAGGCTGGGCAGAGAGTGCTGCTTCACCGTTGCATCCATCTTCCGGACGTTCCAGAACGAGAAGAGGTTTGTACCGCAGACATCGGACCTCTCTACTACTTGACAGTAGAACAATATAAAGCACAGTAAAGACTGTAGATTCCAATACACACTATAAGGGAAACATAGTAAATGTTTAATATATTACTGTATGTATGAAAATTGGGAGCTATACTACTTTGTAACATGTTTATCTTGTATACTGTATTACTGTAGTGTTTACTGTACTGCGTGCTATTTAGTTTTACAGTTTTTTTTCTGGTTGCTTAACCACTATCTTTAAAACTATAGACTATTTTTTTTAAACTCTACACACTAACCCCAAAACCTTACACCAAACCAGCAAAACATTAGACATCTCTTGCAAAAACAAAACAATTCTTGCAAAACTCTTTTGTGTGTCAATACAGTAGACACAAAGCATCATTTGAATAAGCACACGAAGCACCAACTAGGAACTGATTGTATACATTTAAAACAGATGAGGCTGTTTTTTTTGTGTGTGTGTGCAGGGCATAGCAGTTTGCAATACCGTTTTGTTACACATGTAATAAACACACAGGTATCCAAATGTGTAAAGTATGGGTGTGTATTCCAAACAAAACACACTATCAATACAAATAAGGTTGAAATTATTAGAATATTTTTTTTTCTCTAAATGTTCTAACACTCCTTAATAAACAACAAATGCAGAAGTAGAAGGAAAACCAAAACATTTGTGCTAGAAAGAAAAAAAAAAACTGAAAAAAATGTTGTCTACATCTGACCTTCTTTGTGGGTCTGGCCAGAAGACTTCATCCACATCACATGTCTACATCAGACCTTCTTTGTGGGTCTGGCCACAAGACTTCATCCACATCACATGTGTACATCTGACCTTCTTTGTGGGTCTGGCCACAAGACTTCATCCACATCACATGTCTACATCTGACCTTCTTTGTGGGTCTGGCCACAAGACTTCATCCACATCACATGTCTACATCTGACCTTCTTTGTGGGTCTGGCCACAAGACTTCATCCACATCACATGTGTACATCTGACCTTCTTTGTGGGTCTGGCCACAAGACTTCATCCACATCACATGTCTACATCTGACCTTCTTTGTGGGTCTGGCCACAAGACTTCATCCACATCACATGTCTACATCTGACCTTCTTTGTGGGTCTGGCCACAAGACTTCATCCACATCACATGTCTACATCTGACCTTCTTTGTGGGTCTGGCCACAAGACTTCATCCACATCACATGTCTACATCTGACCTTCTTTGTGGGTCTGGCCACAAGACTTCATCCACATCACATGTCTACATCTGACCTTCTTTGTGGGTCTGGCCAGAAGACTTCATCCACATCACATGTCTACATCTGACCTTCTTTGTGGGTCTGGCCACAAGACTTCATCCACATCACATGTTGTCTTGACGAAGGCAGCGTGGGAAGTATCGCCTGGAGTCCCGTATCCAGGCCTTGCGTGACCCCTGATCCATGTCTCCTCCATTACCTCCATTACCTGTAGAACGGGTATGCGTTGGTGGGGCTGGCGATCGTACACCTTCCAACGCATGGCAGAGAAGAATTCTTCAATAGGATTCAAGAACAGAGAGTATGGGGAGGGATTGAGTCCTGTGAACCAATCGCGGACCACAGCAGGGATCCTCCACCGCCACGCAACCCTTGGACCATACAACACCTCCATGCCACCCTTTGACCATACAACACCGCCACGCCACCCTTGGACCATACAACACCTCCATGCCACCCTTGGACCATACAACACCGCCACGCCACCCTTGGACCATACAACACCCCCATGCGTCCCTTGGACCATACAACACCTCCATGCCACCCTTGGACCATACAACACCCCCATGCCACCCTTGAACCATACAACACTGCCATGCCACCCTTGAACCATACAACACTGCCATGCCACCCTTGGACCATACAACACTGACATGCCACCCTTGAACCATACAACACCGCCACGCCACCCTTGGACCATACAACACTGACATGCCACCCTTGAACCATACAACACCGCCACGCCACCCTTGGACCATACAACACTGACATGCCACCCTTGGACCATACAACACCGCCATGCCACCCTCTCCTGAACACCTTAAATGACCATCTTTTTCAGCCTGAGCAGAGACGGTCCAGGTGATCCTGAGCAGAGAGACACCAGGTGATCCTGAGCAGAGAGACACCAGGTGATCCTGAGCAGAAAGACACCAGGTGATCCTGAGCAGAGAGACACCAGGTGATCCTGAGCAGAGACACCAGGTGATCCTGAGCAGAGACGGTCCAGGTGATCCTGAGCAGAGAGACACCAGGTGATCCTGAGCAGAGAGACACCAGGTGATCCTGAGCAGAGAGACACCAGGTGATCCTGAGCAGAGACGGTCCAGGTGATCCTGAGCAGAGAGACACCAGGTGATCCTGAGCAGAGCGACACCAGGTGATCCTGAGCAGCAAAAGTTCTCATTTGGGACAACGTGCGTTTCCCATTGGGCTGCTCAGGTCCGCAACTGCTTCCATGACAACTGCTTCCATGACAACTGCTTCCAGAATATATTGCCTGTGATGTTGATGAAAATGTGTGGCTGGACCAAAACAACAGACATGACTGATTTTGTTTTCGTAACGGAGTATTTGTTTCTTGACTTATGATTTAGACACTACTGTATTTTGACAGTTTATTGATCTAACATACAGTACAGTAGTACAAATAGGACTATTTGTCTTCCTTTGCATATTCCAATATATATTTACTGTATGTTTGTATTTTGACTGTATGTGTGTTTACAGTATGCTGTCATGTAATGAGTCGAAGTTGAAATATAAAACTTTAAAAAATATATATTTGAGTACACACAAACAATTTACAGTATAACAACATCTTAGTCTTTACACTAAAATAGGTTCCGATAGTAGTGTTTTGAATATGTCCCATTAGTGTGATCTCTGTTGTCACTAAATTAGATTAATGTGATGTGTGTCTCATTTGAAAGCAGAGTTTCATTTTGAGCAGGGAATACATGATTTTTGATTGCTGTGTTTCATTTTCCACGATGTCTGTGGGGTTTTGGGTAAATATGCTAACTGTTTTGAGTTTTTATGTTTAAAGCTTTAAGTACCTGAGATGTAGTTTCAGCAATCGTGCGTTAACAATTGGAAAAAACTGTAAAAAAAATAAATACTGCATGCCCCCTTACTCTCTCACAGAGGGGTTCTGAGCCTTTCACAGGACAACAGTAGTTGGTGTGGGTTTGTGTGTATGAGAAAGAGAATGGGACGGAGAGAACTAAGGGGGAGAGAGAAGGAAAAGGGAGTGAAAATGAATGGAGAGAAAAGAGAGAGGGGGAGAGAAGGAATGGGGAGAAAAGAGAGAGGGGGAGAGAGAAGGAATGGGGAGAAAAGAGAGAGGGGGGAGAGAGAAGGAAAAGGGAGGGAACATGAATGGAGAGAAAAGAGAGAGGGGGAGAGAAGGAATGGGGAGAAAAGAGAGAGGGGGGAAGAGAAGGAATAAGGATAAAAGAGAGAGGGGGAGAGAAAGAATGGGGAGAAAAGAGAGAGAGGGGTGAGAGAAGGAATGGGGAGAAAAGAGAGAGAGGGGTGAGAGAAGGAATGGGGAGAAAAGAGGGGGGAGAGAGAAGTGGTAAAGTAGTTCTATAGAATTTCTAGGTTCAGGTCAACTCGACCCCCAGGCAATGGGGAGGAAGTCTAATGCAGAGGACTGTGGGTTAGGTATTTATTCACCCCTGACCACTTTGTCGCGATTTGTAATGATTAGACTTTGCTTTTACAGTACTTATTGCGCTAACAAGACTTGACGGGAGTTCCAGGACTTTACGGGTGTAACAGTCCCTTCAGCTCCGCTGTCTGGTGAGATAGGCGGTGAGCGGAGAGAGAGAGTGAGTGATATAGAAGAGTCCTATGGCTCCATTGCAGCTCGCGGTGTACTTGCGGCTCGCTCTCATATTCTTCTTCACGGCGTTTCTTTTCTTCCTCGATGTCTTCACTGTCAGCAAAGCAGCCTCCTCGTGCGCTAACGTCCCCAGTCAGTTACCGACCAAGAGTCAAACCGGAGGAGATGAAGTCTCTTCTAGTAGTGCGCGCAAACAGAACCGCACTCCCTGGGAGGTGCGCGAGATGAACGTGTCACTTATATCGGTATTGTTACTGACACAGGATGAGATCACGCGGGGGAACGACACGGATAGAGATAATGTGAGTAAACATGTTATGTGTATGTGTGTCTGTGCCTGTGTGTGTCTCTTCACAGTCCCCGCTGTTCCATAAGGTGTATATTTATCTTTTTTAAAAAAAATCTGATTCTACTGCTTGCATCAACTACCTGATGTGGAATAGAGTTCCATGTAGGCTCTATGTAGTACTGTGTGCCTCCCAATGTCTGTTCTGGACTTGGGGACAGTGAAGAGACCTCGTGTGGCATGTCTTGTGGGGTATGCATGGGCGTCACTCAGGCCTTTTACAATAGAAAACAGCCCTCTGTTCCAGACCGATCTATTTAACCAGTAGTGTCTCCCATTGACACCAATGCCATAGCAGCTGGGTCTGGTCCAGAGAGGACATATGAAGAGAATTATTTTTTTCCCCCGCCCTTGATTATCTCATGATTATGATCAACATAACAAAGTTGTTTTGTCGAGATCAAGAAATAAAGTCTATAAATAGGATGCATTGATGATAAAGCCCATGGTGGATAAGAACATATCTTTTCACTGATTGCTAAGCTAAGAAATGGTACGTTTCACGCTAACGTCATGCTTTCATTTGTGTTTGTGTAACGGTGGCTAAATAGCGTTTCAATCGGTGACATCACTTGCTCTGAGACCTTGAAGTAGTAGTTCCCTTTTGCTCTGCAAAGGCTTTTGTAGAGCGATGGGTAACGATGCTTCGTGGGTGACTGTTGTTGATGTGTGCAGAGGGTCCCTGGTTCGCGCCCGGGTATGGGCGAGGGGACGGTCTAAAGTTATACTGTTACATTTGGAGCTCATTATCAGTTTAATAAGTTAGAATGTTAGCATACTGTTTCCCAGACTGTGTGCCACACCCAAGACACCAGCCAATCACAAGAGCTACAGTGCCGGCAAAAGGTATTGATACACCTTGACTGGATTTTCTCACCCATCTACACACAAAACCCCATGGTGAAAAAGTGAAAACAAGTTTTTAGAAATGTTTGCAAATTTATTGAAAATTAAATAGAGCAATATCTCATTTACATAAGTATTCACACACCTGAGTCAATACTTTGTAGAAGCACTTTTGGCAGCAATTACTGCTGTGAGTCTTTCTGGTTAAGTATCTAAGAGCTTTCCACACCGGGATTGTGTAACATTTGTCCATTATTCTTTTCAAAATTCTTCAAGCTCTGTCAAATTGGATGTTGAGCATCGCTAGACAACCATTTCTAGGTCTTGTAACTTGGTCACTCAGGAACATTCACTGTCTTATTTGTAAAACCCTCTTTGGGCTAAGTGGGACGCTAGTGACCCACCTTGACAACACCCGGTGAAATTGGAGAGCGCGAAATTCAAAATACAAAAATCGTAATATTAAACATTCATGGAAATACAAGTGTCTTGCATCGTCTAAAAGCTTTACTTCTTGTTAATCCAGCCGCTTTGTCAGCGAAACGGCGAAAGCATACCATGTGATTATCTGAGGACAGCGCCCCGCGTACACCAGCATTAAAAACGTTTTCCAAACCAGCAGAGGCGTCACAAAAATCAGAAATAGCGATAAAATAAATCACTTACTTTTGAAAATCTTCCTCTGTTTGCAATCCCAAGGGTCCCAGCTACACAACAAATGGTTGTTTTGTTCAATAAAGTCCTTTAAATCCCCAAAAAGTCCATTTATTTGGGGTGTTTGATTCAGTAATCCACCCATTCCACACGTTCAACATGCAAACAGAGGAATCTGAAAAGTTACCAATAAACTTTATCCAAACAAGTCAAACAATGTTTCTAATCAATCCTCAGGTACCCTAATATGTAAATAAAGGATAACATTTAAGACAGAATGTAGCATGTTCAATACCAGAGATAAATAACGAGGTGCACGCCCTCATCCACGAGCGCCACAAGACTATAGTCCAAATGAGAGCCACCTTGAAAAACTACAACTTCTAATTAATTTTTCAAAAAACAAGCCTGAAACCCTTTCTAAAGACTGTTGACATCTAGTGGAATCCATAGGAACTGCAATCTGGGAGGAATTCCTTTGAATAAGCATTTGAACGGACTGTGACCTAAAACAATAATCTGGATGGATTCTCCTCTGGTTTTCGCCTGCCATATCAGTTCTGTTATACTTACAGAGATTATTTTAACAGTTTTAGAAACTTCAGAGTGGTTTCTGACCAATGCTACCAATTACATACATATCCTAGCTTCTGGGCCTGAGTAACAGGCAGTTTACTTTTGGCACATCAGTCATCCGAATACTGCCCCCTAGCCTTAAGAAGAAGCAACTCCAGTATAGATTTGAGCTTTTGTTTTAGGTTATTCTCCTGCTGAAAGGTGAATTCATCTCCGAGTGTCTGGTGGAAAGCAGACTGAACCAGGTTTTCTTTTAGAATTTTGCCTGTGCTTAGCTCTATTCCATTTTTTTATTTTTTTTATTCTGAAAAACTCACCAGTCTTTAACGATTACAAGGATACCCATTACATGATGAAGTCCGAGTGGTACTCCCCTAAACATAATACTTTGTATTCAAGACATAAAGTGAATTGCTTTGCCACATCTTTTTTGCAGTATTACTTTAGTGCCTTGTTGCAAACAGGATGCATGTTTTGGAATATTTTTATTCTGTACAGGCTTCCTTCTTTTCACTGTCAATTAGGTTAGTGTTGTGAAGTTACTACTGTTCATCCCTCCTCAGTTTTTTCCAACACCAGCCATTAAATGTAACTGTTTTAAGTCACCATTGGCCCCATGGTGAAATCCTTGAGTGGTTTCCTTCCTCTCTGGCAACTGAGTTAGGAATAACGCCTGTATCTTTGTAGTGACTGGGTGTATTGATACACCATCCAAAGTGTAATTAATAACTTGCTCAAAGGTATATTCAATGTCTGCTTTTTTTAAATCTACCAATAGGTGCCCTTCTTTGTGAGACGTTGGAAAATGTCCTTGCTTTGTGTGGTTGAATCCGTGTTTGAAATGCACTGCTCGACTGGGGGACCTAACAGATCATTGTATGTGTGGGGTACTGAGATGAGGTAGGTAGCCTAGTGGTTTGAGCGTTGGAACCGGAACCGAAAGGTTGCTGGATTGAATTCCCGAGCTGACAAGGTAAACATCTGTCGTTCTGTCGTTCTGCCCCTGAACAAGGCAGTTAACCCACAGTTCCCCGGTAGGCCATCATTGTAAATAACAATTTGCTCAGGATCTGCCCCTTTTTTTCAATTTTTGCCTGAAATGACATACCCAAATCCAACTGTCTGTTGCTCAGGCCCTGAAGCAAGGATATGCATATTATTGGTATCATTTGAAAGGAAACACTTTGAAGTTGAAATGTGAAAAGAATGTAGGAGAATAAAAGCAAAAGCAGGAAGCACTCATCCAGAGGCGGCGCTTCTGGGGACTTTAATGCAGGAAAACTTTAATCTATTTTATCAAATTTCTATCAGCATGTTAAATGTGCAATCAGAGGAGAAAAAAAACCTCTGGACCACCTTAACTCTATACACAGAGTACGTACAAAGCTCTCCCTCGCCCTCCATTTGGCAAATCTGAGTATAATTACATCCTCCTGATTCCTTCTTACAAGCAAAAATGAAAGCAGGAAGCACCAGTGACGAGATCAATAAAGAAAGTGGTCAGATGAAGCAGATGCTACGCTACAGGACTGTTTTGCTGGCAGACTGGAATTATGTTCCAGGATTCCTCCGATGGCATTGAGGAGTACACCACATCAGTCATTGACTTCATCAATAAGTGCATCGATGATGTCATCCCCACAGTGACAGTACACACCCCAACCAGAAGTCATGGATTACAGGCAACATCCGCACTGAGCGAAATGCTAGAGCTGCTTCTTTCAAGGAGCGGGACTCTAATCCGTGAAGCTTATACGAAACCACACTATCCTGCTATGCCCTCCGACGAACCATCAAACAGGCAAAGGGTCAATACAGGACTAAGATCGAATCATACTACACCAGCTCTGACTCTCATCGGATGTGGCAGGGCTTGCAAACCATTACTACAAAGGGAAGCACAGCCGAGAGCTGCCCAGTGACACGAGTCTACCAGTTGAGCTAAACTACTTATATGCTCGCTTTGAGGCAAATAACACTGAAACATGCATGAGAGCACCAACTGTTCTGGAAGACTGTGTGATCATGCTCTCCTTAGCCGATTTGAGTAAGACCTTTAAACAGGTTAACATTCACAAAGTGACAGGGCCAGACGGATTACCAGGATGTGTACTGTGAGTATGCGCTGATCAACTGGCAAGTGTCTTCACTGACATTTTCAACCTCTCCGTGTCCGAGTCTGTAATACCAACATGTTTTAAGGAGACCACCATGGAGCCTGTGCCCAAGAACACTAAGGTAACCTGCCTAAATGACTACCGACCAGTATCACTCACTTCTGTAGCCATGAAGTCCTTTTAAAGGCTGGTCATGGCTCACATCAACACCATTATCCCCGAAACCCTAGACCCAATCCAATTTGCATTCCGCCCCAACAGACCCACAGTTGATGCAATCTCTTTTGCACTCCACACTGTCCTTTCACAACTGGACAAAAGGAACACCTATGTGAGAATGCTATCTATTGACTACAGCTCAGCGTTCAACACCATAGCACCCTCAAAGCTCATCACTAAGCTAAGGAACCTGGGACTAAACACCTCCCTCTGTAACTAGATCCTGGACTTCCTGACGGGCCGCCCCCAGGTGGTAAGGGTAGGTAACAGCACATCCGCCACGCTGATCCTCAACACAGGGGCCCCTCAGAGGTGCGTGCTCAATCCCCTCTTGTACTCCCTGTTCACTCACGACTGCACGGCCAGGCACGACTCCAACACCATCACTAAGTTTGCCAATGACAACAGTGGTAGGCCTGATCACCGACAATGACGAGACAGCCTATAGGGAGGAGGTCCGAGACCTGGCCTTGTGGTGCCAGGTAAATAACCTCTCCATCAATGTGATCAAGACAAATTAGATGTTTGTGGACTACAGGAAAAAGAGGACAAAGCACTTCCCCATTCTCATCGACGGGGCTGCAGTGGAGTAGGTTGAGAGGTTCAAGTTCCTTGGTGTCCACAACACCAACAAACTAACATGGTCCATGCACACCAAGACCGTTGTGAAGCCGGCACGACAAAACCTATTCCCCCTCAGGAGACTGAAAAGATTTGACATGGGTCCTCAGATCCTCAAAAGGTTCTACAGCTGTACCATCGAGAGCATCCTGACGAGTTGCTTCACTGCCTCGTATGGCAACTGCTCGGCCTCTGACCGCATGGAACTACAGAGGGTAGTGCATACGGCCCAGTACATCACTGGGGCCAAGCTTCCTGCCATCCAGTACTTGTATACCAGGCGGTGTCAAAGGAAGGCCCTAAATTGTCAGACTCCAGCCACCCTAGTCATAGACTGTTCTCTCTGCTACCGCACGGAAAGCGGTACCGAAGCGCCAAGTCTAGGACCAAGAGGCTTCTAAACAGCTTCTACCTCCATAAGACTCCTGAACATCTAGTCAAAACCTAATCAAATGGCTTCCCAGACTATTTGCATTGTCTGCAAAAGGGATAACGAATCCAGTTGTTTGTGTCATCCATTTCGGGAAAGTACCTGTGTAATTGCGCACCCAACTCACTCAGGTGCTTCACTATATCACATTTCACATTGTCCATAAGCTTGAGTTCATTTGCACACAAAAAAATCATACAATGATGGAAAGATCTGTGTGCTGTCCTTGTTAATGCAGACAGAGAAGAGCTCCAACTTCTTAATCAGAGCCTCAATTTTGTCCCGCACATTGAATATAGTTGCGGAGAGTCCCTGTAATCCTAGATTCAGATCATTCAGGTGAGAAAAAACATCACCCAGATAGGCCAGTCGTGTGAGAAACTCGTCATCATGCAAGCGTTCAGACAAGTGAAAATTATGGTCAGTAAAGAAAACTTTAAGCTCGTCGTATAAGGCAGAAAATACACGTGATTTCAGGGGCCTTGCTTTTTTAACAAAGTTAACCATTTTCACTGTAGTGTCCAAAAAATCTTTCAAGCTGTCAGGCATTCCCCTGGCAGCAAGAGCCTCTCGGTGACTGCTGCAGTGTACCCAAGTGGTGTCGGGAGCAACTGCTTGCACGCACGGAATCCACGTCAGGAGAAACTGCTTGCAGGCACGTTACCACTCCACTATGTCTCACTGTCATGGCTTTTGAGTCATCAGTACAGATACCAACATGAGCAGCAGCTACGTTTGGCTACATAGTGGAATTCCCGCGAGAGAATAACGGTTAATGTGATTGGATGTTAATTATTTGAAGAGGCTACCTGTATTTGACATTGTGTTGTTATTTCACTGAACACTAGATGGTTTAATTTTATTTCTGGCAGTGAAACGAGGCTACTCAGGCAAGAAAAAAACCTCTCCCAAATGTATAGCCCCGTTGGAAAATATAAATGGACTGTTTGTCACGTATACTCCCTCTCCAGCCTCTAGGTCATCAGGCTGCTGATTATCCCGTACAGCTAACCGATCGCTGCAGCTGTACATAGTCCATCTGTAAATAGCCCACCCAATCTATCTACCTCATCCCCATACTGTTTTTATTTTATTTACTGATTTGCTCTTTTGCACACCAGTATATCTACCAGCACATGTTCATCTGATCATTTATCACTCCAGTGTTAATCTGCTAAATTGTAATTATTCGCTCCTATGGCCTATTTATTGCCTTTTTATTTATTGCTCATGCCTTTTGCACACACTGTATATATACTTACTTTTTTCTACTGTGTCATTGATTTGTTTATTGTGTTATTGGCTTGTTTATTGTTTACTCCATGTGTAACTCTGTGTTGTTGTCTGTGTCACACTGCTTTGCTTTATCTTGACTAGGTCGCAGTTGCAAATGAGAACTTGTTCTCAACTAGCGTACCTGGTTAAATAAAGGTGTTCTCAACTAGCCTACCTGGTTTAATAAAGGTGGGATTTTTTTTAAAAATCTAGCAAGGGTAGGATGGTCATCTGAATCAGGGTTAGTTTGTCAGCTGGGGTGAAAGAGGAGCGATTACGATTACGTTACCTTTGGTAACCACGGCTACCAGGCCAACCTCGGCTCCCAGGGATACCTTGGTTCCCAGGGCTACCATGGCTACCTTGCTCCCAGGGCTACCATTGCTACCTTGCTCCCAGGGCTACCATTGCTACCTTGCTCCCAGGGCTACAATTGCTACCTTGCTCCCAGGGCTACCATTGCTACCTTGTTCTCCCATTGCTGCCTTGGCTACCTTGGCTCCCAGGGCTAACTTGCTACCAGGGCTACCAGGTCTATCAGGGCTCCCATGACTCTCAGGGCTACCGCTCAATTCATGCCATTTCGATCTACAGTGTCCACAGATCAATTTATAAGTTAAAATGTCAGTCGGAACCGATATCAGAACCATGCAAATCTTAACCCTAATTTGCTCCAGTGTGCTGTACTACTAGGGCTGACCTTGAGTACTACTATGGCTGACCCTGAGTACTACTATGGCTGACCCTGAGTACTACTATGGCTGACCCTGAGTACTACTATGGCTTACCCTGAGTACTACTATGGTTGACCCCGAGTACTACTATAGCTGACCCTGAGTACTATTATGGCTGACCCTGAGTACTACTATGGTTGAACCTGAGTACTGCTATGGCTGAACTTGTAAAACAACACATTTCATTATCAGGTGTGTGTGGCAATAAATAGTTAGTGTTGCAACTAGATTACTAGAACATTATCTAGCACAAACATCTGTGCGTGTGTGCATGTGCGTTTGTGTTACAGGGCAAAGTGTGTTTGGATCCAGTGGTGTTGTCGTACAGTCAGACCATGTACATGGCTGGCCTTCTGCTGGGATCTCTCTTTGGAGGAGCTCTCTCTGACAGGTGACATACATGCACTGTACATACACACACACAGTACATATATACACACACACAGTGTATATATACAGTTGAAGTCGGGTTCAATGGGGTTCAGGTCTGGAGGTTGGGCTGGCCATGACAGGGTCTTGATCTGGTGGTCCTCCATTGACACCATGATTGACCTGGCTGTGTGGCATGGAGCATTGTCCTGCTGGAAAAAAAACAATCCTCGGAGTTGGGTAACATTGTCAGAGCAGAAGGAAGCAAGTTTTCTTCCAGGACAAAGCTTGTACTTGGCTTGATTCATGCATCCTTCACAACCTCAGATCATCACCGATCCTCAACCAAATTTCCAAGTGGGTGCAAGACCTGGAGAGGCCTACAAGCCACAGGGTCTCGCACCCACAAAACACCAGTCTCAACGTCAACAGTGAAGAGGCAACTCCTGCCTTCTAGGCAGAGTTCCTCTGTCCAGTGTCTGTGTTATTTTGCCCATCTTAATCTTTTATTTCCATTGGCAGTCTGAGTTATGGCTTTTTCTTTGCAACTCTGCCTAGAAGGCCAGCATCCCGGAGTCGCCTCTTCACTGTTGAAGTTGAGACTGGTGTTTTGCGGATACTATTTAATGAAGCTGCCAGTTGATGACTTGTGAGGCGTCTTTTGTTCAAACTAGACATTCTAACGTACTTGTCCTCTTGCTCAGTTGTGCACCGGGGCCTCCCACTCCTATTTCTATTCTGGTTAGGGCCAGTGTGCACTGTTCTGTAAAGGGAGTACTAGTACACAGCGTTGTATGAGATCTTCAGTTTTTGGCAATTTCTCGCATGGGATAGCCTTCATTTCTCAGAACAACAATAGACTGACAAGTTTCAGAAGAAGGTTCTTTGTTTCTGCCCATTTTGAGCCTGTAATCGAACCCACAAATGCTGATGCTCCAGATACTCAACTAGTCTAAAGAAGGACATTTGTATTGCTTCTTTATTCAGAACAACAGTTTTCAGCTGTGCTAACATCATTGCAAAATAGTTTTCTAATGATTAATTTGCCTTTTAAAATTATAAACTTGGATTAGCTAACACAACGTGCCACTGAAACACAGGAGTGATGGTTGCTGATAATGGGCCTCTGTACGCCTATGTAGATATTCCATAATAAATCTGCCTTTTCCAGCTACAATAGTAGCTGGTACAATAACAGATACACACACACACAAAGTAAATTATACACTGTAACACATGGACGTTGTGTGTGTGTGTGTGTCTGTGTGTGACTAGGTACGGTAAGCGAGTGGTACTGCTGGTGTGTGTGTGTGTCCATGCTGTGACTGCTGTGCTGCCGGCAGTCCTTCCTCACGCCATCCTCTTCCTCACCCTGCGCTGTCTGGCCGGGGTCTCCTGCTGCTGTATCAATATCTGCAGCTTCAGCCTGGGTAACACATCTACTCTACCGTAACTGTGTGTGTGTGTGTGTGTGTTTGTGTGAGTGTGTGTGTGTGTGTGTTTGTGTGAGTGTGTGTGTGTGTGTGTGTGTGTGTGTGTGCTTCATGCCATGCGGCTGTGGGCATGGATTTAACTGTGTATGTATGTGTGTGTGCGTGTGCGTGTGCGTGTGAGTGAGTGTGTGTGTGTGTGTGTGTGTGTGTGTGTGTGTGTGTGTGTGTGTGTGTGTGTGTGTGTGTGTGTGTGTGTGTGTGTGTAGGTGTGGAATGGAGTCTTCCCAGGTATCGTATTTGGCCCCCGGCCCTCCTGTCCTTCTCCTTCAGCCTGGGTATGATGGCGTTGGCACCGCTGGCGTACCTTACACACACCTGGACACAGCTACACCTGGCTCTGGCCGTACCACAGATCCTCTGTCTGCCTCTCTACTAGTGAGTAACACACACCTGGACACAGCTACACCTGGCTCTGGCCGTACCACAGATCCTCTGTCTGCCTCTCTACTAGTGAGTAACACACACCTGGACACAGCTACACCTGGCTCTGGCCGTACCACAGATCCTCTGTCTGCCTCTCTACTAGTGAGTAACACACACCTGGACACAGCTACACCTGGCTCTGGCCGTACCACAGATCCTCTGTCTGCCTCTCTACTAGTGAGTAACACACACCTGGACACAGCTACACCTGGCTCTGGCCGTACCACAGATCCTCTGTCTGCCTCTCTACTAGTGAGTAACACACACCTGGACACAGCTACACCTGGCTCTGGCCGTACCACAGATCCTCTGTCTGCCTCTCTACTAGTGAGTAACACACACAACCCTAAGTCTCCCCTGAAACCAGGTGAGAGAGTGTGAGTGAACCTGTACTGAAATGCCATGGATCTCCCCCCTCAGCCATGAATCTCCCCCTTCTCAGCCATGAATCTCCCCCTTCTCAGCCATGAATCTCCCCCTTCTCAGCCATGAATCTCCCCCTCTCAGCCATGAATCTCCCCCTTCTCAGCCATGAATCTCCCCCTTCTCAGCCATGAATCTCCCCCTTCTCAGCCATGAATCTCCCCCTTCTCAGCCATGAATCTCCCCCTTCTCAGCCATGAATCTCCCCCTTCTCAGCCATGAATCTCCCCCTCTCAGCCATGAATCTCCCCCTTCTCAGCCATGAATCTCCCCCTTCTCAGCCATGAATCTCCCCTTCTCAGCCATGAATCTCCCCCCTCTCAGCTCCATTCCTGAGTCTCCTCACTGGTTGCTCCTGAAGAAGAGGCTGGACACTCTGGAGGAGTACAGGAGACACAGTCCTGAGGACAAACGCTGTCTAGCTCTGGTACACACACACACACACAAATACACACACACACACACACACACACACACACACACACACACACACAGATGTATGTCTGTACTATATCAGTGTTCCTAGACGCGACTCAGGTCTGTGTGTGTTTCTGTCGCAGCTGTTGGAGACAGAGGGGAAGGACCTGCAACAAGTCCCCCGGGACACAGACACACTGGAGACTGGCACACACATACCAAAGGCAGACACTCAAACCCCGGAGGGAAACACACTTTCCCACTGCGGACACATGAGAAGTCCCACCATTCTACTGCGCCTGGTCATCATGAGTTACATTGGGTGGGTCAGTCTGTGTTTACAGTGAGCTCCAAAGGTATTGTTTTGGCTCTGTACTCCAGTGTTACAGGTTTTTCCATTTATATTTTGAGGTAGAGCGTTATCACGTAGGGCGGACCAATTGGTGTCACCTCGTTAGTAAGTAGGTGTTACACCTGTGCCGGGTTGTCCATCTCGTTAGTGGGAAGGTGTATCACCTGTGCTGGGTTGTCCATCTCATTAGTCAGAAGGTGTATCACCTGTGCCGGGTTGTCCATCTCATTAGTGAGAAGGTGTATCACCTGTGCCGGGTTGTCCATCTCATTAGTGAGAAGGTGTATCACCTGTGCCGGGATGTCCATCTCGTTAGTGGGAAGGTGTATCACCTGTGCCGGGTTGTCCATCTCGTTAGTGGGAAGGTGTATCACCTGCGCTAGCCCAGGTGAAATTGAAGAGTGGCCCACTGCTCCAGTTGGTTCTTGAGAGATGTTGGAAGTGCTTGACCACGGTTTAGCGCTTCCTTTTTGAGTGTGATAAAAACAAAGCCTTTAATCTTGTGTTTTCCCCTTTTTGGTTCGTTTGTCTTTTAGCTCCATATTCAAAGTTGTTTTGTAGGAGTTTATTTTGGTTTGTGTTTCATGGGGCAAATTTAATGGGCATTCATGGTGGGTGTCTTTTAGGACCCAGACTCTTGTTGCTAGTCAACTTTTCGGCGGACACCCCCAGGAATGTCTTTGAGACCCCCTCCTAAAATCCACCTGATTCCCCGTTTTGTATTGTTTGTCAGTTATTTTCATGTATAGTTTGTCTTATGGGACCGTAACACCATGATACAATGACTGATGTTAAAGTGCAGGACTGTCAGCTTTAATTTGAAGGTGTTTTCATCCATAAACGGGTGAACCGTTTAGAAATCACTTTGTGAACACAGTCCCTCCATTTTAGGAGATTGAAAGTAATTTGGGACGAATTCCCCTCTGTGTTTTGAAAAGTGTCCAAAGTTTAGTATTTGGTCCCATATTCCTGGCACAACAATCACGATGACAATACCATCAAATTAAAGCTGTCAGTGGACTTTAACCTCGTAGTCATAGTATCATTTAAAATCCCAAAGTGCTGGATTACAGAGATAAAACATCATGTGTCACTTTTGTAGCTCACTGAAAGTGTGTAGAAAAAAAAGAGAGGTTGTCAGGTTCTACCGCTGTACTCCATTTGTTCTACAGCATTTGTCTGATGCTGTCTCTCCGCCCTGTGTATGATTCTGTCCTTCCGCCCTGTGTATGATGCTGTCTCTCCCCACTGTGTATGATTCTGTCCTTCCGCCCTGTGTATGATGCTGTCTCTCCCCACTGTGCATGATGCTGTCTCTCCCCACTGTGTATGATGCTGTCTCTCCCCACTGTGTATGATGCTGTCTCTCCCCACTGTGTCTGATGCTGTCTCTCCCCACTGTGTCTGATGCTGTCTTTCCCCACTGTGTATGATGCTGTCTCTCCGCCATGTGTATGATTCTGTCTCTCCGCCCTGTGTATGATGCTGTCTCTCCGCCCTGTGTATGATTCTGTCCTTCCGCCCTGTGAATGATGCTGTCTCTCCGCCCTGTGTATGATTCTGTCCTTCCGCCCTGTGAATGATGCTGTCTCTCCGCCCTGTGTATGATTCTGTCCTTCCGCCCTGTGAATGATGCTGTCTCTGATGCTGTCTCTCCCCACTGTGTCTGATGCTGTCTCTCCGCCCTGTGAATGATGCTGTCTCTCCGCCCTGTGTCTGATGCCGTCTCTCCGCCCTGTGTCTGATGCTGTCTCTCCGCCCTGTGTCTGATGCTGTCTCTCCACCCTGTGAATGATGCTGTCTCTCTGCCCTGTGTCTGATGCTGTCTCTCCACCCTGTGTATGATTCTGTCCTTCCGCCCTGTGAATGATGCTGTCTCTGATGCTGTCTCTCCCCACTGTGTCTGATGCTGTCTCTCTACCCTGTGTCTGATGCTGTCTCTCCGCCCTGTGTCTGATGCTGTCTCTCCCCACTGTGTCTGATGCTGTCTCTCCGCCCTGTGTCTGATGCTGTCTCTCCCCACTGTGTATGATGCTGTCTCTCCCCCCGTGTATGATGCTGTCTCTCCGCCCTGTGTATGATGCTGTCTCTCCACCCTGTGTCTGATGCTGTCTCTTCCCACTGTGTCTGATGCTGTCTCTCCCCACTGTGTATGATGCTGTCTCTCCGCCCTGTGTCTGATGCTGTCTCTCCCCACTGTGTATGATGCTGTTTCTCCCCACTGTGTATGATGCTGTCTCTCCCCACTGTGTATGATGCTGTCTCTCCCCTTGTGTCTGATGCTGTCTCTCCGCCCTGTGTCTGATGCTGTCTCTCCCCACTGTGTATGATGCTGTCTCTCCCCACTGTGTATGATGCTGTCTCTCCCCACTGTGTATGATGCTGTCTCTCCCCACTGTGTATGCGTGTGTGTTAGGCTAACGTCAGCCCTGACGTACTACGGTATCTGTCTGAATGTCGGGCGTTTCGGGGTGGATGTCTTCCTGGCTCAGTTCTTCAGCGGCCTATCAGAGACACCCTGCTTGCTCGTCCCATTCCTATTGGCCCGCTGTGGCAGACGCCCAATCAGCATGCTGTCCCTGCTCCTCAGTGGCTCCTTCTGCCTGCTGTCCCTGCTTGCATCACGCTTCTACGGTAAACACACACGCACACACACACACCGACACAACAAACACATCGACACAACCTCCAGTGATCCAACACTGTGTGTGTGTGTGTGTAGCTGTCCCAGGGTTGGTGATGGCTCTGGCCCTGGTGGGGAAGCTGTGTATGCAGACCAGTGTGTTTGTCTCTTTACTCTATGGCATCGAGCTCTTCCCTACACTCATCAGGTACGGTGTGTGTGTGTGTGTGTGTGTGTCTGTGTCTGACCCCTGACAGGACTAGTCCCTATCTCAACCCAGCAGACACACAGCACTTATCTATTGACCTCACACACTCGCCTGGGTCAAAGGTCATCTTATCTCCATGCTTGAGTAATACCTGATGTGTGTGTATCTCTCTGTTTGTGCAATATGTGTATGTTTGAGTTGTACGGGCAGGCTGTATCTTAACTGTGTGTGTGTGTCTGTTTCAGACAGAAGTGTGTGGGATTGGTGTGTCTGTGTTACAGAGTGGGGTGTATCCTCAATGCGGTGGTCAGTCCTAGAGGAGAAACCATCCCATTGGCCGCTATGATTCTTTATGGGAGTGGCCCCATTGTCGGGGCGGGACTGTGTCTGTTGCTACCGGAGACCAGCGGTGTGCCGCTCCCTGATTCGCTGGAGGACTGTGACAGACAACCCAGGCTACACCTCCCATTAGCCTGGTCATCATGCTTCACAAGGTAAGAGACCTTTGACACACACACACACCCAAATTCACAAGTTATGCACACACTAAGACAAAAACATGTAGCCTTACACATACCTCGCTTGCTACTGTGGAGCTAAATGGTGTGTGTTTGACTGTGAGTGTTACACACTTGAAGTGGTCTCTCTCTCTTCAGTTTGTCAACAGCAGCTGGCATGAAATGCTATGACCTATACTCAAGAGTTCAGAAAGCTGGTGTGTCTGTCAGTGTGTGTATATCTCAGTGTTACATAACTTCTTATTTTAGGTTAACTATTTACCCCCCCCCTCTCTCGTCCTCCCCACCTCTCTCGTACCACTCCCCCCTTCCCTTCTACCATGTGTAATGACCTGTTTCAGTCCCTACCAGCTGGGCACAGACGCCAGTTAAACATCAAATTTTGTATTTACGTTTAACGGAGTTGTCAACTTAACGTGAAATCTACATGAAATCAAACTAAATGTGAATCATTTCATTTCATTTCGGGTTTAAAAATGTCCAATAAAATGTATTTTTCACGTTTTACTTTTTTGCAAATTCGATTCGTTTTCCGCATTGATTCATCCTCATTACATTTAATAATTTTGTTTTATGTGGAACAAACATGATTCAACCAATTTGTGTCCAGTGGGTAGTGTGACCTGCTACTCAGAGAGTCCTGGACCAAGAAATAGGTTCAATAGAGACACATGTGAACGTCTCTCCAGCTCAGATGTGTATTTCCTGACAGGCGCTCAGTGGACACCCCAGCTGACAAGGCCTGTCCATTCCTGGGAGACACAGACCCCGAGAAACCCTCCCACCACCCACAGGAACCCAACTCAAATGAAAACACTCTGCACACACACACACACACACACGCTGTTGATACATGTATTTAAAAGGTCCATGGAACATTGAGATACTAGCCGAACAGTGTCCAATAAGTTCTAATCATTTTTGTGTCACGTTGTGCCCAACTGAACAGGACCCTGGTTTTACTGTTTAAACTTTAAATCTGTGTGATCTGGTCTGTCCCAGCCTGTGGAGAACATTCTTAGCTCCCTATAAAAAAAATCTGCATTCTCCTTCTCTTGATTTTGTTTGATTTTTTTCACAAATTTCGTAGAATTTTTCAATAGTTTTCTCTCAAAAATCACACTTTTTTAAATAGGAAAATAACAACATGTGATGTTCTAAGTGCCACAACAAAGATCAAAACCACTTTTGAGGTCTGTGAAAAATCTAAGAACAGCCTTTGTTTGGTTAGCGGTGTTTCTGTAGCGCTCATGTCATGTGATGCAGAGTTTACGAAACAAAATGGCTACTGGATTGATGCACATAATCATGAGATCATTCTGCCAGGTAGGCAGAGGCTGCATTGTAAGTTCATATTTAATTGTGAAGTTGTTTTTTCTTTTCGGAAAAGCCTTCGGATCTATCAGCAGACGGTTATTATTAGCATCATCGCTAACGGCTGCACAAAGGAGCACCACACAACACACACGAGCTTCCCTTTCAGATAATTGTGGGAAAATACCAAGCATTGATGCACTTTGTTAATGTCATATATTTTAAATCTTCTTAGGGACAGCCCCCTTTTAAAAAAAATCACCTAAAACAACATACCCAACTCTATCTGGCTGTAGCTCAGGACCTGAAGCAAGGATATGCATATTCTTGATACCATTTGAAAGGAAACACTTTGAAGTTTGTGGAAATGTGAATTGAATGTAGGAGAATATAACAATAGATCTGGTAGAAGAAAATACAAAGAAAGAAAACAACCAGTGTTTGTTTTTTTTACTACGTTTAGGGTGAGATTTTCACAATTTACTTTCTTTGCAAAATGAACGAGTGGAAATTCAAAAATCGATTGTTCGTGGTATATGGACCTTTTTAGGATATGAAAAAGGATTTTATCTAAGACAATGACACTTCATGTTCGTGTAAAATCTCTGGGACCCTTTGGATGATAAATCAGAGCAAGATTTCAGAATGTAAGTCCACATTTCACCTTCAGCCTATCACGTTGAAAAAAGTGTTTTGTTGGAGCTTTCAAACAATAGAATGGCATTTTTTCCACAGTAATAGCTACTGTGAATTGGACAGTGCAGTTAGATTAACAAGAATTTAAGTTTTCAGCCGATATAAGACACTTCTACGTTCCGACATTTGTTGTTCCTCTAAAATCTGCGATCTTGATAGAACGAGCTGAATGATTTTACAACTGCCCCGTTGACGGAACGCCGATCCGTATTAACTTGAGCAAATAAAATACATTCAAGAAATGCTTGAAACTTGTTGAATTCCATTTTAAAATGTCTGCATTCCGTGATTCCATCTGCAAGGCAGATTTTATAGTGCCCTACTTTCTTAAAAAGGCCCAGTGGTGTCAAAAATTCTGTTTTCCCTGTGTTTTGTATCATATAGTATAACAGTTGATGAAACTAACACAAACACTGTAAAAGTGTGAATATGTTTTATCAGTGTTATGACCTCAAATCAGCAGGTTTGAATGGGCGGGAGTTTTGGCTTTCCATGGTGACATCACCATGCGGTAAGTTGGTTAACAGACCAATAACAAAAGAGAGTTACAAACCTCTCTGCCAATAACAGCTACTGTAGTTTTCAGTTTTTCCCTTCACACTCAAGACAGTCCTAGGAAAATTCTTGCTTGACAATTTTTTTGTTGTTGCTAAAAAAAAAATGTTTTTTTTATTACGGTAATGTAATTAATTAACCAGAAATTATTTGATATTGAAAGACTGCCGCATTGGACTTAACAAACGCAGAGCCGTGTGTGTGTGTGTGTGCGTGTGTTTAGGGTTACTGTGTGTGTGTGTGTGTGTGTGCGTGCGTTTAGGGTTACTGTGTGTGTGTGTGTGCGTGCGTTTAGGATTACTGTGTGTGTGTGTGTGTGTGTGTTTGTGCGTTTAGGGTTACTGTGTGTGTGTGCGTTTAGGGTTACTGTGTGTGTGTGTGTGTGCGTTTAGGGTTACTGTGTGTGTGTGTGTGTGTGTGTGCGTTTAGGATTACTGTGTGTGTGTGTGCGTTTAGGGTTACTGTGTGTGTGTGTGTGTGTGTGTGTGTGTGAGAGTTTAGGATTACGGTGTGTGTGTGCGTTTAGGATTACTGTGTGTGTGTGTGTGTGTGTGTGTGTGTGTTTGTGCGTTTAGGGTTACTGTGTGTGTGTTTGTGCATTTAGGGTTACTGTGTGTGTGTGTGTGTGTATCGTGGCCTAGGATATTCTGAAATGGCAAACTTGCTAATTGGTTTGAACGCGTATAACTCCAACCAGTTAGAACACGCCAGTTCCTTGGTTCCAACTAGCAAGTGAACAAAGAATGTGTGTCTTTGTGATGCGAGGAAACGGGCCTTTGTATAAACAGCTGTTCAGGGAGGTTCCGTGTGTGTTTTAGTACGCGTTATTCTTAAACGTCCCTTACCTTACCGCCGTTTCTACACTGTTACCTTGCCTTGCAGACTACTGTGTTAACATGAAACACAGTGTTGAAATAGGTCATCAAGGTGCAAGGGATGTTGAGTTGACGGGAGATGGAGGCCGTCTTATCGTTAAAAGGGGGTGTGGTCTTGTTGCCGTGTTCTCTTTTTAACGCAGACGACTGTAGTTGTGTGGAACGTTGTCCTGTCCGGTGTCAGGGCCAGACGTGATATGACAGACTGTGCCTCAGTCTCTGCCCCACTGACAGGGCGAGGAACGTTGTCCTGTCCGGTGTCAGGGCCAGACGTGATATGACAGACTGTGCCTCAGTCTCTGCTGTTGTGTTCTTATAGGCCCATGACAGGGTGAGGAATGTTATCCTGTACAGATGTTCTGTTCTTTGCTATTAAAATAAAAAATATGGAATTTTCAATTTCATAAGAACGCATGTCTTTTCCCCAGGGCAATAATCTACTATTCCAAGGTAGAACTTCACACACCCTGGACAATCATTCACCACACACACACACACACCACACCACACACCCTGGCCAATAATTTACCACACACACACACACAGTGTTCGTGAGTGGTGTGTTGGCAAGTGGACATGGGGAAATTTGACTTAAAAAAAAAAAAATCACTGATATTACAGCCAGACCAGCCATGCTTGCACCAATCCAATGCATGATACGGGCATATTAGGTGAAGGTAGAAAATGGGACAGCATCCTGATTGGCAGTAGAGACAGGAGTACATCGCCCCCCTGTGGCCAGAAGACAAACTACACCCTCTTACAAACAAGGTTCTTTAATACATATCCACACACACATTCAGAGAGAAATCTGTACAAACTATCATTACATACAGACGTTAAGATAAAACAGATTATTTTATATTAAATACTTTTGATCCAGCATCATACAAAAACGGCAGTACGGAGTAAAATACTGCACATAATCCCAGAAACTACAGAGCATAAAATAACCGGCAGGTACAGATGATCTATAATGCATTTTATAGAAACAAAACAAATAAAATGATCTATCGACTTCATTGTAATATAATGTCAAACACCCTTGCCGAGCCCATTTGTGACTTGCCGTACAGCATATAATATAACGAGTGAGAATATAAACAGATTAACAGCACCGTTCTGTAGCTTTCCTCTGTTCAATGCTCTAAAACTGGTACCTTATCCAAACCACCTTGCCGACCCAAACTGCACTGCACTGGCTCGGATATAGTCTCTCTACATCACCCTTCCCAGCGTGGTTCGGGTCTCTAGAAGTGAACAGAGCTGGTAACATCCGGGGTGTATTCATTAATCAAAACACTGTAGAAAAACGGTTTTGCAATGAAAACAAGACTTTCTATTGGACAAATTCAGGTAGGTCCCTCCCTGTTTTGAACGGTTTCAGAAGCAGGCTGACCTTAATGAACTGGACTATAGCGAGCCACAGAGTAAAGTTCAGGTAGGAACGGTCCTATAGGAAGATAGCGTGGCTACCCATACCGTCCAATAGGAAGACAGCGTGGCTACCCATACCGTCCTATAGGAAGACAGCGTGGCTACCCATACCGTCCTATAGGAAGACAGGGTGGCTACCCATACCGTCCAATAGGAAGACAGGGTGGCTACCCATACCGTCCAATAGGAAGACAGGGTGGCTACCCATACCGTCCTATAGGAAGACAGGGTGGCTACCCATACCGTCCTATAGGAAGACAGGGTGGCTACCCATACCGTCCTATAGGAGGACAGCGTGGCTAGCCATACCGTCCTATAGGAAGACAGCGTGGCTAGCCATACCGTCCTATAGGAAGACAGCGTGGCTACCCATACCGTCCTATAGGAAGACAGGGTGGCTACCCATACCGTCCAATAGGAAGACAGGGTGGCTACCCATACCGTCCTATAGGAAGACAGGGTGGCTACCCATACCGTCCTATAGGAAGACAGGGTGGCTACCCATACCGTCCTATAGGAAGACAGGGTGGCTGCCCATACCGTCCTATAGGAAGACAGCGTGGCTACCCATACCGTCCTATAGGAAGACAGCGTGGCTAGCCATACCGTCCTATAGGAAGACAGCGTGGCTAGCCATACCGTCCTATAGGAAGACAGCGTGGCTACCCATACCGTCCTATAGGAAGACAGCGTGGCTACCCATACCGTCCTATAGGAAGACAGCGTGGCTACCCATACCGTCCTATAGGAAGACAGGGTGGCTACCCATACCGTCCCAGAGGAAGACAGCGTGGCTACCCATACCGTCCTATAGGAAGACAGCATGGCTAGCCATACCGTCCTATAGGAAGACAGCGTGGCTAGCCATACCGTCCTATAGGAAGACAGCGTGGCTAGCCATACCGTCCAATAGGAAGACAGCGAGACTACCCATACCGTCCAATAGGAAGACCTTCCCCTGAACTGTAGTAATCAGAGTCAGTTAGTGTGAGTCTTGAACATTGTGGAGAGTGTTCGTGTTACAGAGTGTGGGACATCATGTGTCCGTGTAGTGTGTTGAAAACATTACTCCCAGCAATATAAGTGTCCATGTGTGTGACAGACCTGTGTGTGAGAGAGAGAGAGTGTGAGTGTGAGTGAGTGTGAGTGTGAGTGTGTGTTCAGGGGTAGGAGACGAAGTTAGCGGGGAAGATTCCGGTCCGTCCGTTCAGCGTTCCCTCCCACCAGTCATACTGTGACTCTGTCTTGGTAACCACAGTGATGCGGTCGCCAGGGTTGAAGCTCAGGTCGCCAGGCTGTTGCCCCGTGAACGGGTGTACCGCCGTGACGACTACAGGCCCCGCGTCCCACGGCCCGACCCCACCTAGGAACAGTCAAATGAGGTGTATACAGTGAACCGGTGAACAGCAGGCCTTGTTGAATGCACATCAAGTCATTACATGCAACATTCTCAAATCAACCTGTACTGAGTGAATGTTGCACATACAATGAGGCAGACTTGTGAGTGTGAAAACGAATACGATTCAACGGTTTCACACTCACATTAAATGTTACCTTTCAGGTATTACAACTGTCTGGTCTATTTGTAAAGTCTTTACATGTAAATTGTAAAGTATTTTTGTCTAATGTATTTTCGGTTACGTGTCAGACCACATGGATCCTAATAATAATAATAATAATAATAATAATAATAATAATAATAACAACAATAAATACCGTAATCGTTTTGGACTGTCCTTGTGCTACTTGGACTTCTCTTATAGGATTCTGAAACAGAAATACAACAGCGACTGATCAACATCCAGAAAAGAGCTGTTCAATTCTACATCCACCTAAAAGGAATGCCCACACATTCCACCACAAAGCCCTGACCTACAGAGATGAACCTATAGAAGAGTCCCGTCAGCCAGCTGATTCTGGGGCTCTGTTCAGAAACACAGACACCACAGAGCCTCAGGACAGAAACACATTTAGACCAAACCAAATGATGATGAAACAAAAATAACTATTTTGACACACTGGAAAGAATCAACCAAAAAAACTGAGCAAACTAGAATGCTATTTGGCCCTAAAACAGAGAGAACGCAGTGGCAGAATACCTGACCACTGTGACAGACAAAATGAAGGAAAGCTTTGACTATGTACAGTCGTGGCCTAAAGTTGAGAATGACAAATATTAATTTCCACAATGTTTGCTGCTTCAGTGTCTTTAGATATTTTTGTCAGATGTTACTATGGAATACTGAAGTATAATTACAAGCATTTCATAAGTGTCAAAGGCTTTTGACAATTACATGAAGTTGATGCAAAGAGTCAATATTTGCAGTGTTGACCCTTCTTTTTCAAGGACTCTGCTGCCATTCCTGAGCAAGCTCTGTACTGGTGGTGGCAGCAATATTCTTGCCTGTGAAGCCCTTTTTGTGCAAAGCAATGATGACGCCACGTGTTTCCTTGCAGGTAACCATGGTTGACAGAGGAAGAACAATGATTCCAAGCACCATCCTCCTTTTGAAGCTCCCAGTCTTTTATTCGAACTCAATCAGCATGACAGTGATCTCCAGCCTTGTCCTCGTCAACACTCACACCTGTTTTAACGAGAGCATCACTGACATGTCAGCTGGTCCTTTTGTAGCAGGGCTGAAATGCAGTGGAAATATTTTTGGGGGATTCAGTTCATTTGCATGGCAAAGAGGGACTTTGCAATTAATTGTAATTCATCTGATCACTCTTCATAACATTCTGGAGTACATGCAAATTGCCATCATACAAACTGAGGCAGCAGACTGAAAATTAATATTTGTGTCATTCTCAACAACTGTACATACTCGGTGAGCATAGCCTTGCTATTGAGAGAGGCTGCCGAGGCCTGTCTAATCGCAAATGCCAGATCTGACTGTGTGCCCAGTGCCTACAAAATGAGGTGGTAACCGAGCTGCACTTCCTAACCTCCTGCCAAACATATGACCATATTAGGGATACGGATCACACAGACCTACAAAATGAGGTTAAAAACAAATCAAACATTGATAAACTCCCATTTGGAAATACCACAGTGTGCAGTCACAGCAGTAAGAGGTGGCCCGTTGCCATGAGAAAAGGGCAACCATGTATCGGTTTGTCTTCCCTACTATTCGTACTACAACTATTTGCACATTGTTAAAACACATTATCAGCTAACACTTTAAAATGTCTGTTAAATTCAAATACTATAGTCTTATCAATTTTGTTTATTTCACGAGAGCGTGAAAGACAGAGCGAGCTAGCTGTAGCGAGAGGTAACGAGCTAGCTGTAGCGAGAGGTAACGAGCTAGCTGTAGCGAGAGGTAACGAGCTAGCTGTAGCGAGAGGTAACGAGCTAGCTGTAGCGAGAGGTAACGAGCTAGCTGTAGCGAGAGGTAAAGAAAGCAGGCGAGCGAGAGCGGGCGAGGGAGCGAGAGAGGGCGAGGGAGCGAGAGAGCGAGAGAGGGCGAGGGAGCGAGAGAGGGCGAGGGAGAGCGGGCGAGGGAGAGCGGGCGAGGGAGAGCGGGCGAGAGAAAGATAACGAGAGAGAGAGCTAACTAGAATGCACCTTGGGTAATAAGACCAGCTGTGTGTGTGTGTGTGTGTGTGTGTGTGTAGCAGTTCTAGTTAGCTCTCTCTCGCGTTAACTATAAGGGGTGTGTGACGACTGCGTTTGAAGTCTGCTCTGCACACACACACACAGCTGGTCTTATTACCCAAGGTGCATTGTGAAGCCAGTATGTTTATTTTGGCAGGACTTGAGGTCACAGTTTAATACATCACCAAGAAAACAAACAATCTCAACCCATCTTCCCCTCATGTCACACTTCACCTGCAACGAAAACACACACACACACTTATCTCGTGCCGTGTCAACAGTGGTGTGTTTTGGCACGGTGGTCGGCCACTGTGTAAATGAAAGCATTCCCCTGGTCACTGAAGGATGATCAAACACCTACCAGAATGGGGGCAGCTGCTGCCATACAGTCAACGGGCCACAGCCCAAGACTACCACAGACATTACAAGGAGTAATGACAGCCCTGGCACGCAGAGAGAGAGAGAGAAAGAGCGAAAGAGAGGAGCGAGAGAGAGATGAGAAAAAAGGGAAGAAAGAGGAGAGAGAGCAACAGACAAAGGGAGAGAGAGGGAGAAAGACTAAGAAAATAATCACCCCCCCCCACACACTTCTCCATCCTAAGTAACCTGAATCAACCTGCACAGAAGCATGTTAGTCTTAGATCCGCATGGTGGATTTGTTGTTTTTTTGCGCTAGATTAGGGTTGTAGTGAAAACCTTGGGGAGGTTAGCTCTCCAGGAACAGGGTTGGAGTGAAAACCTAGGGGAGGGTTTGTTCTCCAGGAACAGGGTTGTAGATTCCTGGTTTAGAAACTAAGTTAACTGAGAACACAATCTCCATTACAGTAAAGATCTAGAGAAGAGGTGCACTGACTGTGTTCCAACAAGACAGGGTGGTGAGGACGTTGGTGAAGAAGGGTTTAGGGAAAGGGTCACTCACCTGTGCTGCCAGATTTGAAAGCAGAGACGCTTGGATAGAGGGAGGGCTTCACTGCTAAAACACGTCACAGACAGTTACACATCAGTCAAAGTCATAGGAATTTCCTTATGGACAAAGAATTGTAGCCAACCCACACAAACAAGGTGTCACTGACTACAAAGCAGGCATGCTGCTACTGGTATAAAACCACTACTGTGTGTGATAGGAATACGTGTGTGTGTGTGTGTGTGTGTGTGTGTGTGTGTGTGTGTGTGTGTGTGTGTGTGTGTGTGTGTGTGTGTGTATGTATATATATTTGTGCATCAGTGTGTGTGTTACCCTCCGTCCTGTATGTGCTAGCAGGTCTCTGTGTGGCAGGAGCTCGGGGTCTGGCTGGAGGACCACTGGCCTGAACGACACACCCAGAAACAGAGGAATGGAAGGAGACATAGAAGAGAAGCATGAGACCAACCACACACATCCCCAACCAGCCAGGTTCACATCCCCAACTAGCCAGGTACACACCAGCCATACACATCCCCAACTAACCAGGTACACACCAGCCATACACATCCCCAACTAGCCGGGTACACATCCCCAACTAGCAGGGTACACATCCCCAACTAGCAGGGTACACACCAGCCATACACATCCCCAACTAGCTGGGTACACACCAGCCATACACATCCCCAACTAACCGGGCACACACCAACCATACACATCCCCGACTAGCAGGGTACACACCAACCATACACATCCTCAATTAGCCGGGCACACATCCCCAACTAGCAGGGTACACACCAACCATAAACATCCCCAACTAGCAGGGTACACACCAACCATACACATCCCCAACTAGCAGGGTACACACCAACCATACACATCCCCAACTAGCAGGGTACACACCAACCATACACATCCCCAACTAGCAGGGTACACATCCCCAACTAGCAGGGTACACACCAACCACACACATCCCCAACTAGCAGGGTACACACCAACCATACACATCCCCGACTAGCAGGGTACACACCAACCATACACATCCACAACTAGCAGGGTACACACCAACCATACACATCCCCAACTAGCAGGGTACACACCAACCACACACATCCCCAACCAGCAGGGTACACACCAACCATACACATCCTCAACTAGCAGGGTACACACCAACCACACACATCCCCAACTAGCAGGGTACACACCAACCATACACATCCCCGACTAGCAGGGTACACACCAACCATACACATCCCCAACTAGCAGGGTACACACCAACCATACACATCCTCAACTAGCAGGGTACACACCAACCATACACATCCCCGACTAGCAGGGTACACACCAACCACACACATCCCCAACTAGCAGGGTACACATCCCCAACTAGCAGGGTACACACCAACCATACACATCCCCAACCAGCAGGGTACACACCAACCATACACATCCCCAACTAGCAGGGTACACACCAACCCGTACACATCCCCAACTAGCAGGGTACACACCAACCATACACATCCCCAACCAGCAGGGTACACACCAACCATACACATCCCCAACCAGCAGGGTACACACCAACCATACACATCCCCAACTAGCAGGGTACACACCCACCGTACACATCCCCAACCAGCAGGGTACACACCAACCATACACATCCCCAACCAGCAGGGTACACACCAACCATACACATCCCCAACTAGCAGGGTAGACCAACATGGTGCTTTGGATTAGAGCGTGGTACACATTAAGGGGTAGACAGTGTCCTGGGGGTAAGGAGTGTTCTTTAGGAGTAGATTTACATTAGACAGGGAGGAATAGTATTCTATAACATACGGGTTTGAAGGTCAGCCATATAAAGACAGTAGTATTCTATAACATACGGGTTTGAAGGTCAGCCATATAAAGACAGTAGTATTCTATAACATACGGGTTTGAAGGTCAGCCATATAAAGACAGTAGTATTCTATAACATACGGGTTTGAAGGTCTGCCATATAAAGACAGTAGTATTCTATAACATACGGGTTTAATGGTCTGCTGTATAAAGACAGTAGTATTCTATAACATACGGGTTTGAAGGTCTGCCGTATAAAGACAGTAGTATTCTATAACATACGGGTTTGAAGGTCAGCCATATAAAGACAGTAGTATTCTATAACATACGGGTTTGAAGGTCTGCTGTATAAAGACAGTAGTATTCTATAACATACGGGTTTGAAGGTCTGCCATATAAAGACAGTAGTATTCTATAACATACGGGTTTGAAGGTCAGCCATATAAAGACAGTAGTATTCTATAACATACGGGTTTGAAGGTCAGCCATATAAAGACAGTAGTATTCTATAACATACGGGTTTGAAGGTCTGCCGTATAAAGACAGTAGTATTCTATAACATACGGGTTTGAAGGTCAGCCATATAAAGACAGTAGTATTCTATAACATACGGGTTTGAAGGTCAGCCATATAAAGACAGTAGTATTCTATAACATACGGGTTTGAAGGTCTGCTGTATAAAGACAGTAGTATTCTATAACATACGGGTTTGAAGGTCTGCCATATAAAGACAGTAGTATTCTATAACATACGGGTTTGAAGGTCAGCCATATAAAGACAGTAGTATTCTATAACATACGGGTTTGAAGGTCAGCCATATAAAGACAGTAGTATTCTATAACATACGGGTTTGAAGGTCAGCCATATAAAGACAGTAGTATTCTATAATAAACAATGCAGTAATCCTATAGATCCAGTAGAGTGTCCATCAGTACATTTATCAATATGAAACTACTGCCGTGATAACCTCCCTGACTGTTTCTTACTGACTGACGATGGCCGCTTTCTTGAGGAAGGTTTTACTATGACTGGGAGATGTGGTTGCCTTGCCTACCTGCCATGTCAAGATGTGAATACAGTGTTCAGTCAGTGGTATCCAGAACTATATATATATATATATATATATATATATAAATTATACTGTATATTACCAGAGGAGGCTGCTGAGAGGAGGGCGGCTCATAAATGTCTGGAAGAGAGCGAACCTGTCCTCCCCAATTAAGGTGCCAACAGCCTCCTGTGATATATACACAAACACACAAAAAGTATGAAGACACCACCTTCAAATTAGCAGATGTAGCTATTTCAGTCAAACCCGTTGCTGACAGGTGTATAAAGTGGAGCACACCGCCATGCAATCTCCATAGACAAACATTAGCAGTAGAATGTCCCGTACTGAAGAGCTCAGTGACTTTAAAACGTGGCACCGTCATAGGATGCCCTGTTTCCAACAAGTCCGTTCGTCCAATTTCTGCCCTGCTAGAGCTGCCCCGGGTCAACTGTAAGTGCTGTTATTGTGAAGTAAAAATGTCTAGGAGCAACAACGGCTCAGCCACAGAGTGGTAGGTCACACAAGCTCACAGAACAGGACTGCCAATTGCTGAAGCTCATGAAAATCTGTCCTTGGTTGCAACACTCACTACCAAGTTCCAAACTGCCTCTGGAAACAACTTCAGCACAATAACTGTTCTTCAGGAGTTACATGAAATGGGTTTCCATGGCTGAACAGCCGCACACAAGCCTCAGATCACCACGCGCAATGCCAAGCGTCGGCTGGAGTGGTGTAAAGCTCACCGTCATTGGACTCTGGAGCAGTGGAAACACGTTCTCTGGAGTGATGAATTCCGCTTAACCATCTGGCAGTCCGATGGACGAATCTGAGTTTGGCAACTGCCAAATGCACCACAGTGCCAACTAAAGTTTGTTAGAGGAGGAATAATGGTCTGGGTCTGTTTTTCATGGTTCAGGCCTCTTAGTTCCATTGAAGATAAATCTTAACGCTACAGCATACAATGACATTCTAGATGATTTTGTGCTTCTAACTTTGTGGCAACAGTTTGAGGAAGGCCCTTTCCTGTTTCAGCATGACAATGCCCCTGTGCTCAAATCGAGGTCCATACAGATATGGTTTGTCAAGATCGGTGTGGAAGAACTTGACTGGCCTGCATAGAGCCCTGACCTCAACCCCATTGAACACCTCTGGGATGAATTGGAACGCCGACTGAGAGCCAGGCCTAATCGGCCAACATCAGTGCCCAACCTCACTAATGCTCTTGTGGCTGAACTAAAGCAAGTCTCTGCAGCGATGTTTCCAACATCTAGTGGAAAGCCTTCCCAGAAGAGTGGAGGCTGTTATAGCAGCAAAGGGGGAAACCAACTCCATATTAATTCCCATGATTTTACAATGAAATGTTTGAAGAGCAGCTGTCCAAATACTTTTGATCATGTAGTGTATTTTAATAATATAGTACCTTCTGCGCTAGGTGTTTGGCTGTCCACTCAGTAGTGTATTTATCTGTGTAGCTCTCCAGGACACAGTACAGGTCATCAGCTTCTGGGGGAGGTTCTACATCTCCATTCAATATGGCCGACGCACGGATGTCCTGGGAGTAGAACCTAACACACACACACACACACACACATTAATACAACACACACACACACACAATATTACAACACACACACGGTGTGTAACGTACTTGCGGTTGGTGTCTTTGCGTTCTATGAGGCAGGATCCCTCCAGAGAGACTCCAGCAAACAGGCCTCTGGACTTACAGTAAGTAAACACTGCTGCTGTACTACGTAGCGCTACATCAGCCTCCACGTTCCTACACACACACACACACAGAGGAAGATTGGAGTGTTGAGTATGGTACACTGATCAGAATCCCACTACTGTAGCGATGAGTGTTGAAGGAGACCATTAAAACTTCCCTGACATCAGAAACCATCAAATATTACGGGACCACGTCTCAGGTCGTCATTGTAAATAAGAATTTGTTCTTAACTGACTTGCCTAGTTAACTAAAAAGGTGAAATTAACATTTAGAAACCCAGACGTGTGTCTGTGTGTGCAAGGGAGGTCCCATGTTGTAAAAGTCACCTGAACAAAGAAAAGGCACTCCCATCTGACATTAACCTCTCATCGTTGCTATATTTAAAAACAGACACACCACCACCACCACCCCATCTCCTTGTTTGATGCTAACTGTATGTTTGTTATTTTAATTGCCCAACCTGGCATGTCATTCTAAATAAAGACAGAGAGGGAGTCTGCTTCAGGCAGCATTCCACCTCTACTCATAGACAACGATTAACCTGTGACAACAAGATCAACCCCTCACACACACCTGCCTCCACCCTATAAAACATCAACCACTTCAACAGCTCTCACTTCTTCTGTCAACACACAGCAAGTACTACCCCAAGCCAAACACATGTCACAAAACCATTTCCCCTCCACAATCCCTGCTCAGACATTCAAGTGTCCACAAAGCGTCCAGTTTAAATAAGGGGGAGCCCCTAACCCACCGCCTCGGGGAGCCCCTAACCCACCGCCTCGGGGGAGCCCCTAACCCACCGCCTCGGGGAGCCCCTAACCCACAGCCTCGGGGAGCCCCTAACCCACAGCCTCGGGGAGCCCCTAACCCACCGCCTCGGGGAGCCCCTAACCCACAGCCTCAGGGCTGAAACACATCAAGAGGGATGAGCCATGGTTGGACCCTGACTGGTTTTGGCCAACCATGAACCAAGATTGTGTGTGTGTGTGTTCACCTCCCCATCGGTCCTACCGCCACAGTACAGTTGCCCCCCAGAGTGAGGTTCCCTCCTTTAGAGAAAGAATCCACCGCCCTGCGCTGCATCAGAATCACCACCAGGTCTGATACCTAGACACACACAGAGACAGAGTAGTGTTTAGGTCGGACTGGGAGACTGGGAGAGGGCGTGGGAGACAGAGAGGGAGGGAGAGGGCGGGCAGACAGAGAGGAAGGGAGAGGGCGGGCAGACAGAGAGGAAGGGAGAGGGCGTGGCAGACAGAGAGGAAGGGAGAGGGCGTGGCAGACAGAGAGGAAGGGAGAGGGCGTGGCAGACAGAGAGGAAGGGAGAGGGCGTGGCAGACAGAGAGGAAGGGAGAGGGCGGGCAGACAGAGGGGAAGGGAGAGGGCGGGCAGACAGAGGGGAAGGGAGAGGGCGGGCAGACAGAGGGAGAGGGCGGGCAGGGCAGACAGAGGGGGAGAGGGCGGGCAGGGCAGACAGGGAGAGGGCGGGCAGGGCAGACAGAGGGGGAGAGGGCGGGCAGGGCAGACAGAGGGGGAGAGGGCGGGCAGGGCAGACAGAGGGGGAGAGGGCGGGCAGGGCAGACAGACCGGGAGAGGGCGGGCAGGGCAGACAGACCGGGAGAGGGCGGGCAGGGCAGACAGACCGGGAGAGGGCGGGCAGGGCAGACAGACCGGGAGAGGGCGGGCAGGGCAGACAGACCGGGAGAGGGCGGGCAGGGCAGACAGACCGGGAGAGGGCGGGCAGGGCAGACAGACCGGGAGAGGGCGGGCAGGGCAGACAGACCGGGAGAGGGCGGGCAGGGCAGACAGACCGGGAGAGGGCGGGCAGGGCAGACAGACCGGGAGAGGGCGGGCAGGGCAGACAGACCGGGAGAGGGCGGGCAGGGCAGACAGACCGGGAGAGGGCGGGCAGGGCAGACAGACCGGGAGAGGGCGGGCAGGGCAGACAGACCGGGAGAGGGCGGGCAGGGCAGACAGACCGGGAGAGCAGACTGGGAGAAGGGGAGAGGGCGACCAGACTGGGAGTAGGGGAGAGGGCAACCAGACTGGGAGTAGGGGAGAGGGCAACCAGACTGGGAGTAGGGGAGAGGGCAACCAGACTGGGAGTAGGGGAGAGGGCAACCAGACTGGGAGTAGGGGAGAGGGCAACCAGACTGGGAGAAGGGGAGAGGGCGACCAGACTGGGAGAAGGGGAGAGGGCGACCAGACTGGGAGAAGGGGAGAGGGCAACCAGACTGGGAGAAGGGGAGAGGGCGACCAGACTGGGAGAAGGGGAGAGGGCGACCAGACTGGGAGAAGGGGAGAGGGGGACCAGACTGGGAGTAGGGGAGAGGGCGACCAGACTGGGAGTAGGGGAGAGGGCAACCAGACTGGGAGAAGGGGAGAGAGCAGCTTTTATTTATTTCATCACATTCCCAGTGGGTTAGAAGTTCACACACTCAATTAGTAATTGGTAGCATTGCTTTTCGGCTAGCCTTCCACAAGCTACCCACAATACGTTGGGTGAATTTTGACCCATTCCTCCTGAAAGAGCTTTATATTTTTTATTTCACCTTCATTTAACCAGGTAGGCCAGTTGAGAACACCTTTTTTTAAGCAGGTAGGCCAGTTGAGGACAAGTTCTCATTTACAACTGTGACCTGGCCAAGATAGAGCAAAGCAGTGCAACACAAACACAGTTACACATGGAATAAACAAGCGCACAGTCAATAACACAGTAGAGACAAAATAAAGTCTATATACAGTGTGTGCAAATGGCATGAGGTGGTAAGGCAATAAATAGGCCATAGTAGCAAAGTAATTACAATTTAGCAAATTAACACTGCGGTGAAAGATGAGCAGATGGTCATGTGCAAGTAGAGATACTGGTGAGCAAAAAAGTTAATGAAAACAACATGGGGATGAGGTAGGTAGATTGGGTGGATTATTTACAGATGGGCTATGCAGCGGTACAGAGCTGGTGTAAAAAAAAAAAAGAGTCAGTTTTGTAGGCCTCCTTGCACGCACACGCTTTTTCAGTTCTGCCCACACATTTTCTATAGGATTGAGGTCAGGGCTTTGTGATGGCCACTCCAATACCTTGACTTTGTTGTCCTTAAGCCATTTTGCCACAACTTTGGAAGTATTATTTGGAAGACCCATTTGCGACCAAGCTTTAACTTCCTGATTGATGTCTTGAGATGTTGCTTCAATATATTCACAATTTTCCTCCCTCATGATGACATCTATTTTGTGAAGTGCACCAGTCCCTCCTGCAGCAAAGCACCCCCACGCTTCACGGTTGGGATGGTGTTCTTCAGCTTGCAAGCCTCCCCCTTTTTCTTCCAAACATAACAATGGCCATTATGGCCAAACAGTTCTATTTTTGTTTCATCAGACCAGAGGACATTTCTCCAAAAAGTACGATCTTTGTCCCCATGTGCTGTAGCAAACCGTAGTCTGGCTTTTTTATGGCGGTTTTGGAGCAGTGGCTTCTTCCTTGCTGAGCGGCCTTACAGGTTGTCGATATAGGACTCGTTTTACAGTGGATATAGATACTTTTGTACCTGTTTCCTCCAGCATCTTCACAAGGTCTGTTACTGTTGTTCTGGGATTGATTTGCACTTTTCGCACCAAAGTACTTTCATCTCTAGGCGAGAGAACGAGTCTCCTTCCTGAGTGGTATGACAACTGCTTGGTCCCATGGTGTTTATACTTAAGTACTATTGTTTGTATAGATGAACGTGGTACCTTCAGGCTTTTGGAAATTGCTCCCAAGGATGAAGCAGACTTGTGGAGGTCTACCATTTTTTTTGGAGGTCTTGGCTGATTTCTTTTGATTATCCCATGATGTCAAGCAAAGAGGCACTGAGTTTGAAGGTAGGCCTTGAAATACATCCACAGGTACACCTCCAATTGACTCAAATTATGTCAATTAGCCTATCAGAAGCGTCTAAAGCCATGACATCATTTTCTGGAATTTTACAAGCTGTTTAAAAAGGCACAGTCAATTTAGTGTTGGTTAACTTCTGACCCACTGGAATTGTGATACAGTGAATTATAAGTGGAATAATCTGTCTGTAAACAATTGTTGGAAAAATGACTTCTGTCATGTACAAAGTAGATGTCCTAACAGACTTGCCAAAACTATAGTTTGTTTACAAGAAATTTGTGGAGTGGTTGAAAAACTAACTTTAAATGACTCCAACCTAAGTGTATGTAAACTTCCGACTTCAACTGTAAAATGGCATGTTATGGGAGGGTCAAGATAACTGTGATTTCACTTGCTTTTGAGAAACTTAAAACCCAAACAGCAAATCACTTCCTCATCCTTGTTGTGTAGTATTTAGGTTTATTAATTTAGTTTGAAAAATAGAAACAAAAGCTCTAAAAACACCAAAATAAGTCATTTTAGACACCACAAAGCCCCTTGTGTTTATTGGAGCTTTTTGTTCATACTACACAACGAGTAGGTGATTTGCCATTTGGATGAACAAGAGAAATCGTAAAAATTGTGAATTGACCCTTCTATAACATGACATTTACGTCAAAAAGAGAGATTTGGTCCTTTAATACATGTTACCTCTGTTCACATGAATAACCTTTAGACAGCCGAGGACAGAGAGAACAATACTGCTTTGGGGTGTGAGTGAGTGAGTGAGAGAGAACAATACTGCTTTGGGGTGTGAGTGAGTGAGTGAGCGAGTGAGCGAGTGAGAGAGAGAGTGAGTGAGAGACCTAGCAGCAACCAGATATCAATCAAAAGCTACAGAAACAGAAACATAATGAGTCACCTGATGGACAGAAAAGACAAGCCTCTACTTCCTACACATATATACTGAGTGTACAAAACATTAGGAACACCTTGCTCATATTGAGATGCCCCCTTTCTACCCTCAGAACAGCCTCAACTCATTGGGACATGAACTCGACAAGGTGTCAAAAGCGTTCCACAGGGATGCTGGTCCATGTTGACTCCAATGATACCTTACAGTTTGTTCAAGTTGGCTTGATCTTCTTTGGGTGGTGGACCATTCTTGATATACACAGGAAACTGTTGAGCGTGAAAACCCCCAGCAGCGTTGCAGTTCTTGACACAATCAAACCAGTGCGACTGACACCTACTATCAGAACCCCGTTCAAAGGCATTTAAATGGTTTGCCCATTCCCATTCCCCCTCTGAATGGCACATACACAATCCATGTCTTAAAATGTCTCGAGGCTTAAAAAAAAAAAAAAAACACCTTCCTTGACATGTCTCCTCCCCTTCATCTAAACTGATTGAAGTGTGATTTAACATGTGACATGAATTAGGGATCATAGCTTTCACCTGGATTCACCTGGTCAGTCTGTCATGGAAAGGGCAGGTGTTCTTAATGTTTTGTACACTCAGGGTATTGCTCCATTTCCTATACAGTGCATTCGGAAAGTATTCAGACCGCTTGACTTTTTCCACATCGTTACGTTACCTTATTCTAAAATTCATTTGATCTATTGTTTTCCTCATCAATCCACACACACAATCCCCCATAATGACAATGCGAAAACATGTTTTGAAAAAATGTTGTAAATGCATTAAAAAAATTAAACAGAATCATGAGAGAATAAGGAGGACAATTTGGGAAACCTCCAACTGGGCCTGTTGGAAAACCAGACCACTTTGCGACCTTTTGACCCTTTGCCACCCACCCTTTGCCACCCTTTGCCACCCTTTGCCACCCTTTGCCACCCTTTGCCACCCTTTGCCACCCTTTGCCTTGGCTGTGTGGGCAAAAACAAAAAAATGTATTGGTCGCACTGGTGCGATCTGTACATTCCACCTGGGGCAAATAAGACCATGAATTTGTCAAACAGTAAAAGTGCATTACCCTCATGATTTCTCTAATAAAAAAAAAAGTGTCTACTGGAATGAGCAAGCCTCACCCACCTGGACAAAATATATGCATAGGTAATTAGGCCTATAATCTCCATTGAAACCCCCAGAAAAAAAAAACAATTCTGGAGGCTTGACAGTAAATTAACAAAACAGATAGGCTAATTTTCTGGCCACCTGAGGCACTGCATCACAGTGCTAGCTGTGCCACTAGAGATCCTGGTTCAAGTCCAGGCTCTGTCTCAGTAGTCTAAGGCACTGCATTACAGTGCTAGCTGTGCCACTAGAGATCCTGGTTCAAGTCCAGGCTCTGTCTCAGTAGTCTAAGGCACTGTATCACAGTGCTAGCTGTGCCACTAGAGATCCTGGTTCAAGTCCAGGCTCTGTCTCAGTAGTCTAAGGCACTGCATCACAGTGCTAGCTGTGCCACTAGAGATCCTGGTTCAAGTCCAGGCTCTGTCTCAGTAGTCTAAGGCACTGCATCACAGTGCTAGCTGTGCCACTAGAGCTCCTGGTTCGAGTCCAGGCTCTGTCTCAGTAGTCTAAGGCTCTGCATCACAGTGCTAGCTGTGCCACTAGAGATCCTGGTTCAAGTCCAGGCTCTGTTGCAGCCGGCCGTGACCAGAAGACCCAAGGGGTGGCGTACAATTAGCCCAGCGTCGTCCGGGTTAGGGGAGGGTTTGGCCCGGCAGGGATGTCCTTGTCTCATCACGCAATCCGACACATTGGTGCGGCTAGGCTGGGTTGTGTTTCGGAGGACACACAGCTCTTGCCCTTTGCCTCTCCCGAGTCCGTACGAGAGTTGCAGCGATGGGACAGAGGGTATCACGTCTGCTGTAACTACCAATTGGATACCACAAAAATGGGGAGATTTTTTTTTTTAATAGGCTGAATTGTCAAACCAAACATCTGGATGAACTTATTTACCAGTAGTCACACCTCTTAATAGAGCTTAGTGAATTACTCCTATGTTTCTATTGTGTGACACTGTGCACATGTTCTTTTAACCCAATGGGAGAGCAAGGGAAAATGTTAGACTGGATCCCTCGTGTGTCTGGTGGTCAACCTACCTCAACTCCAATCTCAAAGCCACCGCCCAGACCAGCTATACCAATGGCAGAGGGAGCAGACCAACCTAGTAAGAGGGAGGATGTAATGAACTTATGTCCTGGCGATGACCATATAGTGTGTGTGTGTGGTGTGTGTGGTGGTGAACTTACGTCCGTCAGCCAGTCTAGCGATGACTATACCGCTGCCGCCTCGAGCTGTGATCATGAAGCCTGCCTTGATCACTGTGATGATGGCCAGGCCCTGACACTTGGCTAATATATTGGCTGGAGGGAGAAAAAGCACAAATGATTAGCAGGTCCTGCTAGCATGCTATGACGCCATATCCGGAAAGGAGGACTGTCACCTGACAAAACCCTGATGGCGTCAAAATAAAAAAAGAACAAGTTCTCATTTACCACTGCGACCTGACCAAGATAAAGCAAAGCAGTGTGACAAAAGAAAACAGAGTTAAACAAACGTACAGTTAATAACACAATAGAAAGATCTATGTACAGTGTGTGCAAATGTAGAAGAGTAGGGAGATAAAGGCAATAAATAGGCCACAGAGGAGAAATAATTACAACACTGGAATGATGGATTTGCAGATGATGACGTGCAAGTAGAGATACTAGGGTGCAAGAGAGCAAGTGGGTAAGTAATAATATTGGGATGAGGTAGTCGGGTGTGCCATTTACAGATTGGCTGTGTACAGGTACAGTGATCGGTAAGCTGCTCTGACAACTGATGCTTAAAGTTAGAGAGGGAGATATAAGACACCAGCTTCAGAGATTTTTGCAATTGGTTCCAGTCATTGGCAGCAGAGAACTGGAAGGAAAGGCGGCCAAAGGAAGTGTTGGCTTTGGGGGTGACTAGTGAGATGTACCTGCTGGAGCGCGTGCTACGGGTGGGTGTTGTTATGGTGACCAGTGAGCTGAGATAAGGTGGGGATTTACCTAGCAAAGACTTATAGATGACCTGGAGCCAGTGGGTTTGGCGACGAATATGTAGCGAGGGCCAGCAAACGAGAGCATACAGGTCGCAGTGGTGGGTAGTATATGGGGCTTTGGTTACAAAAGAGATGGCACTGTGATAGACTGCATCCAATTTATTGAGTAGGGTATTGGAGGCTATTTTGTAGATGACATAGCCAAAGTCTAGGATGGTAAGATGGTCAATTTTACGAGGGTATGTTTGGCAGCATGAGTGAAGGAGGCTGTGTTGCGAAATAGGAAGCCAATTCTAGATTTAATTTTGGATTGGAGATGCTTAATGTGAGTCTGAAAGGAGAGTTTACAGTCTAACCAGACACCAAGGTATTTGTAGTTGTCCACATATTCTAAGTCAGAACCGTCCAGAGTAGTGATGCTAGTGCAGGCAGCAATCAGTTGAAGAGCATGCACTTAGTTTTACTAGCATTTAAAAGCAGTTGGAGGCCACGGAAGGAGTGTTAGATGGCGTTGAAGCTCGGTTGTAAGTTTGTTGGCAGTGTCCAAATAAGGGCCAGATGTATACAGAACGATGTCGTCTGTGTAGAGGTGGATCAGCGAATCACCAGCAGCAAGAGCGACGTCATTGATGTATACAGAGAAGATTTGTCCCGAGAATTGAACCCTGTGGCACCCCCAAGAGACTTCCAGACGACTGAGAAGTAGTTGGTGAACCAGGGGAGGCAGTAATTTGAGAAACCAAGGCTGTTGAGTCTACCTGACAAAACCCTGATGACATCACTACAAAGCCATGCCGAGAACGAGAGAAATTATTAGGTATGAGTCAGAGATGAGAGTAAGGGCAGGATGAAAACGAGCACACTCAGATGAACAGGAACACATACACCCACCCCGCACACATTCACACACCTGGGATGAGTTTGTCAGGCCCAGTGCGGTTGGAGATCTCAGTAAACTCTCTGAGGATCTTGGCAGCTTTCTTCGCCTCGGACTTCATGTTGGACGGGATTGGGTTATTCACTGTCAACACACACACACACACACATCAGACTTTATGTTGGACAGGGTTATTCATTGATTTCTAAAAACCCAAACCCTGGTCTGCTTTGCAAGCGTTCGTGGAAGTCTGGCGATGTTGCACCTCTAGGGTTAGAAACTCTGTACAACAACTATGAACATCGGGATGAGTAGATAAAGAGCTGCATGCTCAACAGCTAAATGGGGATCCTAACAAAATACTCTAAAAACAGCCAGATCACCTTAGCTGATGTTTGTAACAGTTGCCAGTGTTTCAGGAAGTGGAGTCAGAGCAACTGAACCAAACCAGATTTCTCCAGTATTACCAATAGAATTACACCATGGAGGAAAATCAACCAAAACAGGACCGACGTGATGCCTTTCACGACACTGTAGCTACATACCAATCTGATGATGTCACCTTAATACCTAACACAATAGAGATACACATACGATAGGAGGCTATATGAGGACACGTTACGCTTGTAACAACTCAGGAGACGGTTCAGACAACAGAACAGTTCTTGAACTCAGTGACTGTTCTAGCTTGTTCCGTAGACCTAGGGAGGACTGCATTCCATTATTATTATTATTATTATTATTATATTTTAAACTGGACCCTTCTGCTCTCCAGCCTACTTCACAGGTCTGCTATGATTGAACAGGTGAAAGCGGTATGGTAGAAGCTATATTGAACTGTGCAGTCATCTCAGATCCATGAAGGGGAGTGGATGACGACACAGAGAGACAGAGACAGAGAGACAGAGACAGAGAGACAGAGACAGAGAGGACACCTTTTTAGTTTTGCACCAGCGACCTATAATTGGGATGTTCCTGGAGAGTTACCCTACTGTAGGTTTATACTCCAACCCTGTTCCTGGAGAGAGACCCTACTGTAGGTTTAAACTCCAACCCTGTTCCTGGAGAGTTACACTGCTGTAGGGTTTTACTCCAACCCTGTTCCTGGAGAGTTACCCTGCTGTAGGTTTAGACTCCAACCCTGTTCCTGGAGAGTTACCCTGCTGTAGGTTTTTTTCACTCCAAGCCTAATCTAGTGCACTGGATTCAAATAATTAGCTGGTTGATAAGCTGAATAAGGTTAGTTACAACTGTAATTAGTGGAGAGGCTCTCGAGGAAACAAAGTGTAAGAGCCCTGATCTAACCTGTCCAGGGTTATATTAGGTGTAATCTGGGAGCCACTCCCTGGCCTGGTGCAGAC
The DNA here is from genome assembly GCF_045791955.1 of Oncorhynchus clarkii lewisi. Taxonomy (NCBI): domain Eukaryota; kingdom Metazoa; phylum Chordata; class Actinopteri; order Salmoniformes; family Salmonidae; genus Oncorhynchus; species Oncorhynchus clarkii. Next base: position 59,182,907 of record NC_092165.1, read on the forward strand.
AAGACCAGTTGATTTCATATTGCTCTGAATCACCACATTAGCATGCTGCTCAATCACCCAATTCAATAGAAGGGGTGTGTGTGTGTGAGAGAATGTGTGTATGACAGTGTTCGCTTTAATGCAGTATCTCCGGTTTGCTAATACTGGTCGTACCTGCCGTGTAGACAGACACATTCCTGCTTAATGACAAACTGATAATAAAAGATCAACACTTAACACACCCTATCCCCTCAAATAAAGTGGACACTTCTGATGACGTCTGGCGTGTTTACACTTCCAGGATCGAGGGGCGTAAGACCCCTGGTGAGGACGGCACGCAGATGAGCTTCCCGGAGGTGGTTTTTGACTGGTTGTGTGCAAACCCATCAGCTCTACGCCTGTGGACTTCCTGGACAGGATATACAGGTAACTGGTAAATACAACATGGTCCACCACAAGCCAGAACAGCTTCTATGCACCTTGGCAAAGATTATACTAGGGATGCATCGTTGAGACATTTTTTGGCTGATACCTTCCTTTCCAAAACAAACTGATACCTATGTAAAGTAGACTTAAGCATACTAGTACAATTAAATAGTTTACACACACAGGGGTCTAACGCACTGCATCTCAGTGCATGAGGCATCACTACAGACCCTGGTTAAAATCCAGGTTGTATCACATCCGGCCGTGATTGGGAGTCCCATAGGGCGGCGCACAATTGGCCCAGCGCCGTCATTGTAAGTAAGAATGCTCAACTGACTTGCCTAGTTAAATAAAGGTTACACACATACACCAACAAGTTATTGTTGGCATTTACATATGTCCCCATTACCAGTAAAACATAGTCAAAACCTATTTATTTCACTTATTTGCTGTGCTGTTTTCGTTGTTCAGTTTAATTCTCAACTGTCTGTCCGTGGCCTCTCTTCCTCAGTGTGGACTGTGACTGTGTCCATTTCCATCTCGTCCAGCTGTGTATGTAACATTTCACGTAAACCCTGTTTGTCTAAGTAGCGGTCCTTGTACCTAGCATTGAGCATGGAGGTAGCGGTCCTTGTACCTAGCATCGAGCATTGGAGGTAGCGGTCCTTGTACCTAGCATCGAGCATTGGAGGTAGCGGTCCTTGTACCTAGCATCGAGCATTGGAGGTAGCGGTCCTTGTACCTAGCATCGAGCATTGGAGGTAGCGGTCCTTGTACCTAGCATCGAGTATTGGAGGTAGCGGTCCTTGTACCTAGCATCGAGCATGGAGGTAGTGGTCCTTGTACCTAGCGTCGAGCATGGTGGCAACACAGTAGAAGGCCTCAGAATGCCACCAAATCGCTTGGCCACAGCCTTGAGTAGTTTTGTAAGTTTTAACCCGCCGGTCTGCGTCGGTGGTTTTGTTGAGCGTTACAATGCCATGACAGAGGGTATCACGTCTGCTGCAGACACAGTTGATGAGCTTATTTCTCAAGTCAGTTGTACGAATGGCGTTAGGAACGTGTTCATGTTTCCATGTTTCAAACATGTTCACAAATGCCATTTCAATGGCAGCAGCGGTATGAGAACCAGCACATTCTTGAGCATGCAATACGGCTTTCCTCAGTAGGAAATCTTTGTTGACAAATAATGCTCATGGGGCTGACATCGCTGGCCCGAATGAATGTCAGTCGAGAAGCTAACAGCAGTGACGCTCATAGCAAGTAGCTCAGGGATGTGAGTTTCAACAATACTGTGTAACTCCAGTAGGGCAACATCTGAAAAATTGCGTGTACAGGTGCCCGACCAGTCGACGAAAGCCAACATCACCCACAACAGAGAACGGTTGATTGTCAAGGGCAAAGAACTCCATTATCTTGGTGTTAATGGAGTTTGCTTTTTAGTCGTCTCATTGAAAATGTCTCTATACCAGACGGGGTTGTGTTGTGAAGCTAGCCACAATAAGGATTAGGCAATAGTGGAATTTGCGGTTTGCCTTCAAAACAAAAGTATGTCATTGACAGTGACGCACATGAATAAAACTAGTAGAATTATTTTTTATTTGATTTATTTCACCTTTATTTAACCAGGTAGGCTAGTTGAGAACAAGTTCTCATTTACAACTGCAACCTGGCCAAGATAAAGCAAAGCAGTTCGGCACATACAGAGTTACACATGAAACAAACAATCAATAACACAGTAGAAAAAAGTATATATACACATACATACAGTGTGCACAAATGAGGCAAGACAAGGGAAGTAAGGCAAAAAAAAATAGGCCATAGTGGCGAAGTAATTACGATATAGTAATTAAACACTGGAGTGATAGATGTGCAGAAGATGAATGTGCAAGTAAACATACTGGGGTGCAAAGGAGCAAAATAAATACAGTATGAGGATGAGGTAGTTGGATGGGCTATTTACAGATGGGCTATGTACAGGTGCAGTGATCTGTGAGTTGCTCTGAGAGCTGGTGCTTAAAGTTAGTGAGGGAGACATGGTTCTCCAGCTTCAGCGATTTTTGAAGTTTGTTCCAGTCACTGACAGCAGAGAACTGTAAGGAAAGGCGGCCAAAGGAGGAATTGGCTTTGGGGTGACCAGTGAAATGTACCTGCTGGAGAGAGTGCTGCGGGTGGGTGCTGCTATGGTGACCAGTGAGCTGACATAAGGCGGGGCTTTACCTAGCAAAGACTTGTAGATGACCTGGAGCCAGTGGGTTTGGCGACGAGTATGAAGCGAGGGCCAGCCAACAAGAGCGTACAGGTCGCAGTGGTGGGTAGTATATGGGGTTTTGGTGACAAAACGGATTATGAAGACTAACCACAAAGTCCACTATTGTGGCAAGCTTCACATAGATGGGTCCGAGCACCATTAAATCAAATAAGAACTGTCTTACAAATTAGTTATTTTAGATGACACCTAGCTATATAGTTAGCTAGCTAATTACAGCTACTGAAACAGATGTCATTTTACTATGTTTTTGGGGAAGAACAATGTTGTTTGCATCCATGAGCTAGATGGCTTTTTTTTAATGACCAGCAACTGTAGGTGCATGAGACAACTTTACCAGCATCATAGCATACGTATCGATGAATCATTGTGACATTGATTACACTCACCTCGTACTTCATGTGTAATAAAAATTACAGAGTTAAATTGTGACGTGCAGTCATATTCAGGTCCTGATTGGTCAACAAGCTTATTTGACTCGTCATAATCCCAATGTTTGATTTGTTTCATAAATGATTAACTCTATGTCCATATACCTCATTTTGTTGGTACACAGAACCAAACGCGCGTGCAAGTCCAGCGGAGGTGGTCGGACGAAAAGTCCAAAAAGTTATATTACTGGTCGTAGAAACATACCAAACGAAGGAGAGAATCAATCTTTAGGGTGTTTTTAACATAAATCTTCAATAATGTTCCAACTGGAGCATTCCATTGTCTGTAGAAAAGCAATGGAACGTGAGGTAACTTTCACATGACCACGCGTCACGAGCTCGTGGCTGCTGGCAGACCTCCGACTCATTCAGCCCCCCCCCTTCACAGTAGAAGCCTGAAACAACTTTCTAAAGACTGTTGACATCTAGTGGAAGCCTTAGGAAGTGCAACATGACTCACTATCTTCAATAGGGGCTGAGTTGAAAAACTACAAACCTCAGATTTCCCACTTCCTGGTTGGATTTCTCAGGCCATATGAGTTGTGTTATACGCACAGACATCATTCAAACAGTTTTAGAAACTTCAGATTGTTTTCTATCCAATACTACTAATAATATGCATATATTAGCATCTGGGACTGAGGAGGAGGCAGTTTACTCTGGGCATGCTTTTCATCCAAAAGTGAAAATGCTGCCCCCTATCCCAATGAAGTTAAATAAAATTCACAGAACCGCTTGATGCAATTTTGATGAGGCTCTCTTGTTCAGATATCAGTACATGAACTGGAGGCAGGGCATGAACGGGATAACGAATCCAGTTGTTTGTCATCATTTCAGGAAAGTACCTGCATAATTGTGCAGCCAACTCACACAGGTGCTTCGCTATACCACATTCGACATCGTCCATAAGCTTGAGTTCATTCCAACTTTTTAATCATAGCCTCAAATTTGTCCCGCACATTGAATATACACTGCTCAAAAAAATAAAGAGAACACTTAAACACAATGTAACTCCAAGTCAATCACACTTCTGTGAAATCAAACGGTCCACTTAGGAAGCAACACTAATTGACAATAAATTTCACATGCTGTTGTGCAAATGGAATAGACAACAGGTGGAAATTATAGGCAATTAGCAAGACACCCCCAATAAAGGAGTGGTTCTGCAGGTGGGGACCACAGACCACTTCTCAGTTCCTATGCTTCCTGGCTGATGTTTTGGTCACTTTTGAATGCTGGCGGTGCTTTCACTCTAGTGGTAGCATGAGACGGAGTCTACAACCCACACAAGTGGCTCAGGTTGTGCAGCTCGTCCAGGATGGCACATCAATGCGAGCTGTGGCAAGAAGGTTTGCTGTGTCTGCCAGCGTAGTGTCCAGAGCATGGAGGCGCTACCAGGATACAGGCCAGTACATCAGGAGACGTGGAGGAGGCCGTAGGAGGGCAACAACCCAGCAGCAGGACCGCTACCTCCGCCTTTGTGCAAGGAGGAGCACTGCCAGAGCCCTGCAAAATGACCTCCAGCAGGTCACAAATGTGCATGTATCTGCTCAAACGGTCAGAAACCGACTCCATGAGGGTGGTATGAGGGCCCGACGTCCGCAGGTGGGGGTTGTGCTTATGTTTTTCATTTGCCAGAGAACACCAAGATTGGCAAATTCGCCACTGGCGCCCTGTGCTCTTCACAGATGAAAGCAGGTTCACACTGAGCACGTGACAGACGTGACAGAGTCTGGAGATGCTGTGGAGAACGTTCTGCTGCCTGCAACATCCTCCAGCATGACTGGTTTGGCGGTGAGTCAGTCATGGTGTGGGGTGGCATTTCTTTGGGGGGGGGGGGCCGCACAGCCCTCCATGTGCTCGTCAGAGGTAGCCCGACTGCCATTAGGTACCGAGATGAGATCCTCAGACCCCTTGTGAGACCATATGCTGGTGCGGTTGGCCCTGGGTTCCTCCTAAAGCAAGACAATGCTAGACCTCATGTGGCTGGAGTGTGTCTGCAGTTCCTGCAAGAGGAAGGCATTGATGCTATGGACTGGCCCGCCCGTTCCCCAGACCTGAATCCAATTGAGCACATCTGGGACATCATGTCTCGCTCCATCCACAGACTGTCCAGAGACTGTCCAGGAGTTGGCGGATGCTTTAGTCCAGGTCTGGGAGGAGATCCCTCAGGAGACCATCCTCCACCTCATCAGGAGCATGCCCAGGCGTTGTAGGGAGGTCATACAGGCACGTGGAGGCCATACACACACACACACACACACACTACGGAGCCTCATTTAGACTTGTTTTAAGGACATTACATCAAAGTTGGATCAGCCTGTAGTGTGGTTTTCCACTTTAATTTTGTGTGACTCCAAATCCAGACCTCCATGGGTTGATCAATTTGATTTCCATTGATAATTTGTGTGTGATTTTGTTGTCAGCACATTCAACTATATAAAAAAGTATTTAATAAGAATATTTCATTCATTCAGATCTAGGATGTGTTATTTTAGTGTTCCCTTTATTTTTTTGAGCAGTGTTGTTAGAGTCCCTGTAATCCTAGATTCAGATCGTTCGGGCGAGAAAAAAAACATCACCCCTATTTGCCAGTCATGTGAGAAACTCGTCATCATGCAAAAATCGGTCAGATCAGTGAAAATTATGGTCAGTTAAGAAAACTTTAAGCTCCTCTCTCAATTAAAAAAAAACGTGTCAGTACTTTACCCGTTGATAACCAGCGCACTTCTGTATAGGAATGCATGATATATCGGAAGCGGACGATATTAGCTAAGAACGCCAACATCGGTATAGGCCCAATGTCTAGTTTAACGACAATGTGAAAAACAGATGTCAAAGCTGACGTGCATACCTAATGACGCCTCGTAAAATGTTGCGCTACACGTGCAACACAGCATTCCTAACCTAGCCCACAATGTCTGCTGAGTGGATCGAGCAGTCAACAAGTCCAGCAGTCATTTGAATGAGCAAGAACATTTGAGCGAGACAAACTCAAAAGGCGAAATCCATTAAACGTCAAGATAATGGAATTCACTGCCCTTGACAATCAACCGTTCTCTGTCGTGGATGATGTTGGCTTTCGCGACTGGACGAGCACCAGTACACACTAACGTTACCAAATGTTGCCCTACCGGAGTTACACAGTAATAACGTCACTGCTATTAGCTTCACAACATACTATGAAACACCGTTTGGGTCTTTGCGTGTCGAAAAAACACTGACAATAACACTATTTCACAACAACACTATTTGACTAGTTAAATAAGCTTTAAATTTGACACATCAAATAACAGTTCTATTACAGAATAGTGTGTGTTCTTAATGTGCACATGCAAGCCAAGAACCACCACAACTAATACCAGTAGCACTGTCAAAGCCGTAAAAAAAGTCTGCAAACAAGCAAATACCGGCCAAACAATGTGTTTACAATACCGCGTTGGTAATAAAGCATCATTTGTTTGACCGCAACTTCTGGGCTAGCTAGCTACCTACCTACCTACCTAGCTAGAACCAACATGATAACAAATGACCAGTAGGAAACTGCAGTCATTTTTACTATTCTTAGCAATGATTTAGGAATCCTTGTGAGTATTAGCTAGGTAGCCACTTGTTGTTCACCTATTGAAATTGAACTTCAGCTCATGAAAATAAAAAGCTAGCCAGCTACTTAACCCTGTTGCCCAAAGCTAACGTTATAAGCAGGCAGCTAGCTTCATCTGGCTAGTGAGGCTCGACCGGACCTGGTTATGTGTTGTGAAGCTAGCCACAATAAGGAATTAGGCACAATAGTGGAATTTGCGGTTTGCCTTCAAAAAATTATGCAGAAGGTTACATTTGGTGGAATCATGCCATATTTAGACTAGATAATGGTAAACAAGGTTGAAATGTGAAGCAATGAAATGGGGTATCAGTTTACTCGGTGACACCCACAGACCACAACTGAAGAGTTTAAGCAAATATTTGCGTTGTAGCGCTTATCGCAGGACTGTGACTGGGGAGGTGATTTAACACAGTCAGCCTATTGTGTGTATTGACGTTCATATTGCACTGTACAGCTTTACCTAAGGATTGGGGATCAATGAAATTGTGTAACAGTCTACTCAATATCCAAGATATATATCCCCCCCCCCCAACGTCCTCTTCAGAGTTCTCAGACTCCAAAACATCCACGCAGTATTGTTTTTCCTCTTGAATACTGTTCAATACACATGGGTTAACAATAAATGTGGCTCAATTCACAGTTGTTTCAGAGTCCCACAATAAGAGCTACGATGCTAATGTTCTCTGGGTGGCACGGAGTCGACTGATACCCCACGTCATTGACCCACCGTCCATAGGTTAAGGCTGTACAGTGAAATAAGGACGCCCTCAATGCAATTCTAAAGTCTAATACATCCAGTGTGATTTGAAGGCTAACTGCAAAATCCACTATTGTGGCTAATCCTTATTGTGTCTAGCTTCACATAGATGGGTCCGACCACCATGAATCAAATAAGAACCATCTAATAAACCAGGGTTATTTTAGATGACACCTAGCTGATTACAGATACTGAAACAGATGTCGTTTTACTATGTTTTTGTATCACTGTCAATGACATACTTTTATTTTGAAGGCTAACCGCATAGTCCACTATTATGGCTCATCCTTATTGTGGCTAGCTTCACATAGATGGGTCCGACCACCATTAATCAAATAAGAACCATCGTATAAACTAGGGTTATTTTAGATGATGACACTATATAGTTAGCTAGCTAAGAATAGCTACTGAAACAGATTTCGTTTTTGGGGAAGAAGATTGTTTGCATCCATCAGCTAGCAACCTTTCTTAAAAATGTATGACCGGCACTGTAGGTGCCCGAGACAACTTTACCAGCATCACAGCATATATAGATGAATCGTTGTGACATATGAAATACAAGTGAATAATGTAATAACTACGTAAAAAAAAATGTATGAATGCGTTAAATTAGTGACGTGCAGTCATATTCAGTTCCTGATCAGTACATCACTGGGGCAAAGCTGCCTGCCATCCAGGACCTCTACACCAGGCGGTGTCAGAGGAAGGCCCTGAAAATTGTCAAAGACCCGAGCCAACCCCAGTCATAGACTGTTCTCTCTACTACCGCATGGCAAACGATACCGGAGTGCCAAGTCTAGGACAAAAAGGCTTCTCAACAGTTTTACCCCCAAGCCATAAGACTCTTGAACAGGAACCAAATGGTTACCCGGACTATTTACATTGTGTGTCCCCCCCGCCCCAAACCTTATTTTACACTGCTGCTACTCTATCTTATATGCATAGTCACTTTAACTACACATTCATGTACATACTACCTCAATTGGCCCGACCAACCAGTGCTCCCGCACATTGGCTAACCGGGCTATCTGCATTGTGTCCCACCAGCCGCCAACCCCTCTTTTACGCTACTGCTACTCTCTGTTCATCATATATGCATAGTCACTTTAACCATACCTACATGTACATACTACCTCAATAAGCCTGACTAACCGGTGTCTGTTGAAAATAACAGTAGCAAGGCTATATACAGTCTTTTTACTGTGGTTTTATTTCTTTACTTACCAACACACACACACACACACACACACACACACCATTGGTTAGAGCCTTTAAGTAAGCATTTCACTGTAAGGTCTACACCTGTTTTATTCGGTGCACAAATACTTTGATTCAACGACGGCCTAACCCAGCCAAACCCGGACTGGGCCAATTGTGTGCCGCCCTATGAGACTCCCAATCCAAAGCTGGATGTGATACAGCCTGGATTTGAACCAGGGACTGTAGTGACGCAATTTTTTTATAAAATCGGTATGGGGTTTTTGGCAAGGAAAATATCAGGTATTGGCCAAAAATGTCATATCGGTGTGTCACTACTTCTGTATGTTATAAAAACGTACATATGGACTGTTTGAAAATGTGAAGATTTTTAAAAATTATTTTTTAATGTGAATCTCAATTTTATTTGGTGTACCCCCCCCAACGGCATTGTACGTACCCCAGTTTGGGAATACCTGCTCTAAGGTATGCAATAACTGATGATGCACTAGCCAATTTAGAAATAGCAAATTGGGCAATCTACTAATACAACTTTCAAGAGTCAGCTGAAAGCAGGACAGCCTCCCTGTTTGGGAATACTACTCTAGCCTACCTGTCCTGGGGTCTGTTGTCACATGAACTACAAGGTGACTTACCAGCATTGTTCTAATAGCAGAGGAATGGGTGAAGAATAACTACATGAATATCAGTTGGTGAGTGCAGAGTGAACGAGGAATCATCCATCTTGTGATGTCTTTCAAGAACAGCTCATTCACATGCCCTCGAGCATACGCATTTACACACACACACACACACACACACACACACACACACACACACACACACAGAGAGAGAGAGAGAGACACGAGGGAATCTTGGAGGGTCAGGGATATCCGTAGGCTGGGTAAGGAATGTTCATGTGGGTATAAATTAGTACATTGTGGATGTACTTAAATACAATGTGCCATGAAGCAGCTCAGCCTAATAGACCAGCATCCCACAGGACACACACACAGGTGTGTTCACAGATGCCCATCCCTTGACCAAGTATAGACAGTCTTCTGGGGGGGGGGGGGTTTGTGCTTCCTACCACCGATACCATCTGCTGTTCAGGACTATTTAATGTGTCACCTGTGGCTAATGTCAGAACAACATGAACACATACTGGACTGGCGTTTCAGTCAGGCAGAGCTATGGACACCTCTAAGTGCTGACGATGGACCCCCCCCCCCCCACCCAACATCAGCTGACTACTACTACCCCCCTCTCTCTCTCTGGGCGCAGTGCTGTGTGGTGTTACAGGAGGCCCTGGGCTGCACACATGCACACGCGTGTGTGACCAAATGAGCACAAAACATTCAAAATGAACTCTGTGGATCATGGGTTTAGTTTGTGACACTGAACTTGTTGTCTGGTATATTTAAAAAATAAATTAAAAAAACAATACATTCCTATCTGGGTCACCGAATGGCTATAAAAACATGTGACTGACTATGTTAGTGATTCCAGGGGTGGCCAAACCTGTGCTCCCGAAGAGCTCCGGCAAAAGCTGGAGGGTCTTTCAGGGTACATTTTGAGTCATTTAGCAGACGCTCTTATCCAGAAGAGACTTACAGTTAAGTGCATATATTTAAATATCCCCCCCCCCCCCCCCCTTACTGGGAATTGAACCCACAACCCTGGTGTTGCAACCAACTGAGTCATAAGGTGAAGTGTTAACCCTCCATCACACACGCATCCTGGAGGTATTATCCACGGTCGGCTGGGTTTGGGGGTCATGAAATACTGTGTGGATGAAGGGCGGGAGGGTGTGAATAAGGAGAAACATGAATGGCTTTTCAGAGCATTTATAATTATTGTGGAATTCATGGATGTTTTTCCTCCATTATATTCATTTAGTTTTATTATCTTACCTGGTGTTACGGATTTTATTTTATTTTTTTAAAGGACAATGTAGGATTTTTATTTCAATAACAGAAATTGAAAATAAAAAGAGAGTTGAAAATAAAAGAGAAGGGAGAGCCAGAACAGAAGCCTATTGTTTGAGAAATATATTCTGTGTGATAGTGAGCCGCTGTACAAATGAGATAGTCACAAGATGGCATTACAAAAAAAAAGGCACATCAAGGTCATTGTATTGTTCAGATGGGTTAAATGGAAAAGTGAAATAGGGACAGTGACCGTCTATAACCTACCACACACACAATATTCACTTCTGCAGCAGGCTTGGAAAAGGGTTGAAACTTTCCAGTAATTTACCATGGAAAGTAACACCCTGGAATTTGGGGAATTTTGCTTCCATTTTTTATTTTTTATTTTTTTTTAGTTCTAAACTAACAGTGAACCATTTTTTATTTTATTTTATATTTTAGTTCTAAACTAACAGTGAACCATGTTTTTGTGATATACAAAATAAAGCAAGTATAGGTCTTGTGACATATTTTGGTTAAACTATCCCCCAATTCAATGGAATTGCAACCCTCTGCATGCACAGTGCATATCCTTCCATCACATGTACAGCTGATTCTCAAGATCTTGCATAGTAATGTGATGCTATTGAGCCCACACTACTACACTGTCTGAGCCAAGGACTACATGCTTTCTGGTACGTTTTCAGTACATTACTGGGTTGGGTGAATGTCATATAAAATGTAAAGTCAGCAAAAAAAATTAATAAACGTCTCTTTTTCAGGACCATGTCTTTCAAAGAGAATTCGTAAAAAGATCTTCATTTTAAAAGGGTTTAAAGACCATTTCCCATGCTTGTTAAATGAACCATAAACAATTAATGATCATGCACCTGTGGAACAGTCATCATAAGGTTTTTTTTGACTCAATGGAGTAACGTAGTCAGAAAGGCTGATGAATGTCTTGCTTGAGCTGTGTATGCAACTGGTTCACCTCTGATGCTCACAGGCAATGTGTATTGGAAGAGATTTCTGAATGTTCTTCGCCCAGCATACACCCCTCCAACCAGACATGATTTATCTACTCATTTGCTGGATGCAGAGATCAACAGAATTCAAGTGAAGGTCGAGCAAATCATAGAGAAAGCAGACTGTATTGAAATCATCTCTGATGGGTGGTCAGATGTTTGTGGTCAAGGGATAATTAACTACATCATCTCCACCACTCAACCAGTATTCTACAAGACCACAGACAAGGGTATCTACATTGCAGATGAGCTGAAGGCAGTCAATGACCTTGGACCACAGAAGGTATTTGCACTGGTGACAGACAAGGCTGTGAACATGAAGTGGAGGAGTCCTACCCTCAATTCACTGCCCCTGATTGCAACTGGTCCTTGTTTTGGATCGCACACACACACACGGGTTGAGAAATTGGTGGCAATCTGGGCGAATTTGAGGCTTGTTGAGCCTGACAACGAGCCATCCTCAACAAGGTTGGAAAGTGACAGTGAAGATGAGGCTTCAGAGTCTGATGTTCAAGACGTGAACATTGAGGGACAAAATTTTAAAAAAAGGCATTATACACATATTGTGATACTTGTTGGTAAGAAACACCACACAGTCAAGATCCTACATACATTACATGACCTAAACTGTGGACACCTGCTCGTCGATAACTTCATTCCAATATCATGGGCATTATATGGCGGTGGTTCCCCCCCTTCGCTGCTCTAACAGCCTCCACTCTTTTGAGAAGTCTTTCCATCAGATGTTGGAACATCGGAAGCAAGTCCCTGCAGCATTCAGCCATTAGAGCATTAGTGAGGTTGTGAACTGATGTTGGGAGATTAGGCCTGGATCGCAGTCTGCGTTCTAATTCATCCCAAAGGTGTTTGATGGGGTTGAGGTCAGGGCTCAGTGCAGGCCAGTCAGTCTTCACACCGATCTCGACAAACCATTACTTCACGGACCTCGCTAAGCGCACGAGGGCACTAGCATTTTGAAAACAGTAAAGGGCCTTCCGCAAACCGTTGCCACAAAGATGGAAGCACAAAAACATCCAGAATGCTGTAGTGTTAAGATTTCACTTCACTGGAACTAAGGGGCATTGTACCATGACAAACAGCCCCATACTATTATTCCTCCTCCACCAAACTGTATAGTTGGTACTATGCATTCAGGCAGGTAGCGTTCTCCTGGCCTCCGCCAAACCCAGCTTAGTCCATTGGACTGCCAGATGGCGGTTATGGGGCAGTGGCTTCTTGCTTGCTGAGCGGCCTTCAGGTTATGTCGATATAAGACTTGTTTTACTGTGGATATAGATACTTTTGTACCCGTTTCCTCCAGCATCTTCACAAGGTCCTTTGCTGTTGTTCTGGGATTGATTTGCACTTTTCACACCAAAGTAGGTTCATCTCTAGGAGACAGAACGCGTCTCCTTCCTGAGCGGTATGACAGCTACGTGGTCCCATGGTGTTTATACTTGCGTACTATTGTTTGTACAGATGAACGTGGTACCTTCAGGCATTTGGAAATTGCTCCCAAGGATGAACCAGACATGTGGAGGTCTACAATTTTGAAAAACGAGTTAATGACTCCAACCTAAGTGCATGTAAACTTCTGACTTCAACTGTATATATATATTTTTTTTAAATGTTTTTTTCCAGACAAAGACAAAATGTTTTTTTTCCTTTAAATAGACTCAAAAAAATGTATTCCTTTGTAATTTGGCAACGATCTTTTTGTCCATTTGTTAAATTTTTAATGGTTTTGTATTATTTGGAAATAAATCCTTACAGTAAATTGTCATTGAGGGTGAGAGGTTCTCTTTCCCCCATCTGCTTAACATATTTAGCTTCCACTTTCAGCTAATTATTTTTGGTAGCTTTACTGTGTGGGAGATTCAGGAAGAATTGTGCCATTTTCACCATATACATTTCATCCAGTTAGCTTCATCTCTGTAGAACTGTTTTTATTGCCATCTACCTGTACCAACAGTTAATGCATTTCCCTCGTTCGTCTCGTCTCTTCAGACACACTGCTTTTTGATTCATATTGAATGACACGTTTAAAAAAAAAAAAAAAAAAGTACATATAAAAAAAAAATAGGTATCCAAACCAATAAGGGGATTTGCTGAACCTATATTGTACTGGAACATTTTGTCTTAAGAATACGTTGTTCTCCAGTAGACGGACTACATTTCCAATATCCCAGGAAATCCTGTAAGAGTTATGTGAAGGCCAGTCCACGTGGAAATTCTGTAAGAGTTATGTGAAGGCCAGTCCACGTGTAAATTCTGTAAGAGTTATGTGAAGGCCAATTAGATGATCCAATCGCATTCTGTCCCCGATCAATACTTGAACCTTTGATGCAAGCTAGAAAGAGAGAAGACCACTAGCTTGATTAAGTCTCCTTCGTGAAGATCTCACTAGGGTTTTTTTAGTCGCCAAATATCCACTATTTCTAATGTGTGATCTCCTTAAGGGCACGGTGCATAACACTGTTATAGTCTCCCACCATAATGATTTGATCGTTTGTTGCCTGTAAGTTCAATAAATTGGCATACATATTTTGGAAGGAGTATGGATCATCCTGATTTGGACCATATAGATTAACGAGCCAATTCTGTTTTTCATTCACTTTCATATTCAAAAGGATCCAACTTCCTCACAAATCATTCCTGACAATTTGCACATTCAGATCAACATTTATCAATTAATAGCATCACACCTTTTGAGTTCCTTTGTCCAGGACAGAAAATGTAACCACCCCATTCCCTTTTTCCACACAACTTTCTTTAAGGATGTAGAGTGAATTTCCTGTAAACAGTAATATATAAACTATTCCTTTAGCCACATAGCAGATGATAAAAAAAGATCAGTCTAAGCCATTACAATTATAACTGGCTATACTTAATTCACCCCTTACCATAACTAAACACTATTCTCAGGCTAAAATGTACCATACGTGCCTGTAAAGTTACTGCCATAAGAGGCATCTAAAATGTACCATACGTGCCTGTAAAGTTACTGCCATAAGAGGCATCTAAAATGTACCATACGTGCCTGTAAAGTTACTGCCATAAGAGGCATCTAAAATGTACCATACGTGCCTGTAAAGTTACTGCCATAAGAGGCATCTAAAATGTACCATACGTGCCTGTAAAGTTACTGCCATAAGAGGCATCTAAAATGTACCATACGTGCCTGTAAAGTTACTGCCATAAGAGGCATCTAAAATGTACCATACGTGCCTGTAAAGTTACTGCCATAAGAGGCATCTAAAATGTACCATACGTGCCTGTAAAGTTACTGCCATAAGAGGCATCTAAAATGTACCATACGTGCCTGTAAAGTTACTGCCATAAGAGGCATCTAAAATGTACCATATGTGCCTGTAAAGTTACTGCCATAAGAGGCATCTAAAATGTACCATACGTGCCTGTAAAGTTACTGCCATAAGAGGCATCTAAAATGTACCATACGTGCCTGTAAAGTTACTGCCATGAGAGGTATGATGATGGTCAAAGACAGACATCAAAACTTCTGATGTTTACGATTCAAGAAATAGGTTCTAGCAATATTTGTTTTATTCCCTTGCCTGTGAGCCAATGTTGGAAAATTGAGTCAAGATGTGTGTAGTGGATCTGAGTAGAGTGATGTGTGTGTGATATTGGATGTGATTAATGAGTGCGTGTTTGTGTATGAAGTCTGGATAGGAGTAAGACTATAATGTGAGGTCTAAATAAATAGCTCAACCAATTTGCAGTGTTGAGTGTCCGTGTCTAACATGAAGCATAGCCTTAGTATTCAGGATGATCATTGTAATCCATACATCACCATTGCATCATAATTACATGAAACATTTTGATAAAAAAAATAAAACATCCCAGCATTTCTATAGTAAGTGACGTTTCACACAATTATGAAAGAGACCATGCATTACTATAGACGGCTTCACTACAGTACAAACGTATCCTGTACAATATGTTATTACTCCCTAACATCCCCGTTCTGATATCTTCCCATTGCTTGTCGTAAAACATGTTGACAAAGATACAAAATATTGACAAACAAAAAAACATACAATTATAGAGAAGTTCTTGACAAGAGAGAGGAGAGAAGATGGATCAAGTGCACACACGCATATCAACTTCAAAGTGATCAGATATTTTTTTTACAGTCCCCATAACTCTTTCAGAAATCTGATGTCCCCGTAGAATTTAGTACAGCCATGGTGTTACGGTGCCATCTGAAGAGCTGTCCAAAGAGTTTGTCCTCAATGAGAAAGGCACACTTACCCCTCTCCCTCTGTTAAGCCTCTTAAAATAATTGCAAACAATAGAACGTTATACACAAACACCTCAGAAGGAAAAACCTAATCATTTAAGTTTGTTTTACTATTTTCAATAATGAAGACTAACTATTAAATAACACATACAGAATCATGTAGTAACAAAAGTCTCAAACAAATCAACATTTATTTAAATATTTGAGATTATTCAAAGTAGCCACCCATTGCCTTGATGCCAAGAGTGTGCAAAGCCGTCACACTCAACCAGCGTCATGAGGAATGCTTTTCCAACAGTCTTGAAGGGAGTTCCCACATACAGTGCCTTGCGAAAGTATTCGGCCCCCTTGAACTTTGCGACCTTTTGCCACATTTCAGGCTTCAAAACATAAAGATATAAAACTGTATTTTTTTTGTGAAGAATCAACAACAAGTGGGACACAATCATGAAGTGGAATGACATTTATTGGATATTTCAAACTTTTTTAACAAATCAAAAACTGAAAAATTGGGCGTGCAAAATTATTCAGCCCCCTTAAGTTAATACTTTGTAGCGCCACCTTTTGCTGCGATTACAGCTGTAAGTCGCTTGGGGTATGTCTCTATCAGTTTTGCACATCGAGAGACTGACATTTTTTCCCATTCCTCCTTGCAAAACAGCTCGAGCTCAGTGAGGTTGGATGGAGAGCATTTGTGAACAGCAGTTTTCAGTTCTTTCCACAGATTCTCGATTGGATTCAGGTCTGGACTTTGACTTGGCCATTCTAACACCTGGATATGTTTATTTTTGAACCATTCCATTGTAGATTTTGCTTTATGTTTTGGATCATTGTCTTGTTGGAAGACAAATCTCAGTCCCAGTCTCAGGTCTTTTGCAGACTCCATCAGGTTTTCTTCCAGAATGGTCCTGTATTTGGCTCCATCCATCTTCCCATCAATTTTAACCATCTTCCCTGTCCCTGCTGAAGAAAAGCAGGCCCAAACCATGATGCTGCCACCACCATGTTTGACAGTGGGGATGGTGTGTTCAGCTGTGTTGCTTTTACGCCAAACATAACGTTTTGCATTGTTGCCAAAAAGTTCAATTTTGGTTTCATCTGACCAGAGCACCTTCTTCCACATGTTTGGTGTGTCTCCCAGGTGGCTTGTGGCAAACAACACTTTTTATGGATATCTTTAAGAAATGGCTTTCTTCTTGCCACTCTTCCATAAAGGCCAGATTTGTGCAATATACGACTGATTGTTGTCCTATGGACAGAGTCTCCCACCTCAGCTGTAGATCTCTGCAGTTCATCCAGAGTGATCATGGGCCTCTTGGCTGCATCTCTGATCAGTCTTCTCCTTGTATGAGCTGAAAGTTGAGGGACGGCCAGGTCTTGGTAGATTTGCAGTGGTCTGATACTCCTTCCATTTCAATATTATCGCTTGCACAGTGCTCCTTGGGATGTTTAAAGCCTGGGAAATCTTTTTGTATCCAAATCCGGCTTTAAACTTCTTCACAACAGTATCTCGGACCTGCCTGGTGTGTTCCTTGTTCTTCATGATGCTCTCTGCGCTTTTAACGGACCTCTGAGACTATCACAGTGCAGGTGCATTTATACGGAGACTTGATTACACACAGGTGGATTGTATTTATCATCATTAGTCATTTAGGTCAACATTGGATCATTCAGAGATCCTCACTGAACTTCTGGAAAGAGTTTTCTGCACTGAAAGTAAAGGGGCTGAATAATTTTGCACGCCCAATTTTTCAGTTTTTGATTTGTTAAAAAAGTTTGAAATATCCAATAAATGTCATTCCACTTCATGATTGTGTCCCACTTGTTGTTGATTCTTCACAAAAAATACAGTTTTATAGCTTTATGTTTGAAGCCTGAAATGTGGCAAAAGGTCGCAAAGTTCAAGGGGGCCGAATACTTTCGCAAGGCACTGTATGCTGAGAACTTGGCGGCTGCTTTTCCTTCACTCCGCGGTCTAACTCATCCCAAACCATCTCAATTGGGTTGAGGTCAGGTGATTGTGGAGACCAGGTTATCTGATGCCAAGTGTGTGCAAAGCTGTCAAGGCAAAGGGTGGCTACTTTGAATAATCTCAAATATATATTTTTTTCTTCTGGTTAATACATCATTAATTGCATAGTTTTCATGGTCTTCACTATTATTCTACAATGTAGAAAATAGTACAAATAAAGAAAAATCCTTGAATGAGTAGGTGTCCAAACTTTTGACTGGTACTTTTAGCAAAAATGTTTCTATTTACAAGCCGTAGAAACTATGAGAATAAAAGGTTCAGAACTTTTGTGAAACGTCACAGTTGAAAAATATGGCAAATAGATATTAAAACTGGACGGTGTTCAGAGTTAGATGGGATCGGTGGAGCTGAAATATACTGGGGCCGTACAATGTATACACACACCCACACTGCCTTGCAAAAGTATCCACTCCTTGGAGTTTTTTTCTATTTTGTTGCATTTATAATCTGCTACTGTAATTTAAATGGATTTTTATTTGGATTTCATGTAATGGACATAAACAAAATAGTCCAAATTGGTGAAGAATTTTTTTTAACTCATAAAAAAAGAAAAAAAAGAACAGAAAATCAAAACGAAAGTGGTGTGTGCATATGTATTCAACCCCTTTACTATGAAGCCCATAAATAAGATCTGGTGCAACCAATTACCTTCAGAAGTCACATAATTAGTCAAATAAAGTCCACCTGTGTGCAATCGAAGTGTCACATGATCTCATATATATATATATATACACACACACACACACACACACACACACACACACCTGTTCTGAAAGGCCCCAGAGTCTGCAACACCACTAAGCAAGGGCCACCACAAAGCAAGCAGTATTATGACAACCAAGGAGCTCTCCAAACAGGTCAGGGACAAAGTTGTGGAGAAGTACAGCTCAGGGTTTGGTTATAAAAATAAATAAATATATATATCTTAAACTTTGAACGTCCCACGGAGCACCAAAACATGGAAAGGCACCACAAACCTGCCAAGAGAGGGTCGCCCACCAAAACACACAGACCAGGCAAGGAGGGCATTAATAACTGGCAACAAAGAGACCCCTGAAGGAGCTACAAAGCTCCACAGTGGAGAATCTATCCATAAGACCACTAAGCCGTACTATGCTTTACGGAAGAGTGGCCAGAAAATTTTAAAAAGCAAAGAGGTTTGGTGTTCGCCAAAAGGCATGTGGGAGACTTCCCAAACATATGGAACAAGGTACTATGGTCGGATGAAACTGAAATTGAGCTTTTTGGCCATCAAGGGAAACACACGCAAACCCAACACCTCCCATCACCCCGAGAACACCATCCAATGTTTTTCCATCAGCAGAGACTGGGAAATTGGTAGGAATTGAAGGAACGATGGATGGTGCTAAATACAGGGACATTCTTGAGGGAAACCGGTTTCAGTCCTCCAGAGATGAGAGATTGGGACAGAGTTTCACGTTCCAGCAGGACAATGACCCTAAGCATAATGCTAAAGCAAACACTCGAGTGGTTTAAGGGGAAACATTTAAATGTCTTGGAATGGCCTAGTCAAAGCTCAGACCTCAATCCAATTGAGAATCTGTGGTATGACTTAAAGATTGCTGTACACCAGTGGAACCCATCCAACTTGAAGGAGCTGGAACAGTTCTGCCTTGAAGAATGGGCAGTGGCTAGATGTGCCAAGCTTATAGAGACATACCCCAAGAGACTTACAGCTGTAATCGCAGCAAAAGGTGGCGCTACAAAGTATTAACTTAAGGGGGGATGAATAGTTAAACACGCTCATGTTTTTTTTGTGTGCGTCTTATTTCTTGTTTGCTTCACAATAAAAAAATATGCTGCATCTTCAAAGTGGTAGGTATGTTGTGTAAATGAAATGATACAACACCCCCCCCCCCCCCATAAAAAAAAATATATATATTTTAATTCCAGGTTGGAAGACAACAATCTGCAATATTAAAAGCTGATCTACCTCCTAAAGATGGTTTTGTCATCAAGCTGAAATTCAGCAAACGGTGTAGAATTTTAGCAACCAGACACAATATATTATGGTAATCTATATCAGAGTCATAAAAGCTGACTGTACTTCAACCACATAAGCTTCACATAAAAGGCCAAATCCGATCAGAAACATGGCTCATTTTTCACAGCTTTATATGTCGCTTAAAACCTGTCAAACTGATATTAGAAAATTTTGCAACGGAAAATCCTTCCTGTTTTGTGTGTTATTTTCTCCCTGATCCCTAAACATCTTTGCTGCGTGCATTTTCTCCCTGATCCCTAAACATCTTTGCTGCGTGTCAGAAGCAGATGAGAGAACTTTACAGATGTCATTGGCAACTTGATTGAACGCTTCAATCTGTCAATGTACAACATATTTTCAGGTTTATTTTAGTCTTCTAGTATGGCAACAAGTAATGACAGACTCTGCCAAGTCCAACAACCAGATGTTCCGGTTTTTCAGGGGAAATGGAAAGAGTTCCTGTGACAGGACTTTTGGACGTTAACAGGGCGACATGCCATCTTAACGCCTCCTCCACATTTACTCTGTTATGAACAGTGGGGAGCCTCACAACAGTTCTTTTCTCTTCTTGTCAAGACCAGTATGTAGAGGATGTAGTTTCAGGTGTTTCTTTCACTGCTACGTTAGGTTATCACAGAAGAGAAGCGGCATATATCTAATAATAGACAAGTTGACTAACACAAAACGTCGGAAGTCATAAGAAGAAACAGGGCCAATCGTACAGGGAGCTCCAGAAGTATTGGGAAACGATACAATGACTATTAACAAAAGAAAGTGAACGCAGGCTGTCAGCCTTCATCTGAGGGTATTTTCATCCATATCAGGTGAACTGTTAAGAAATCACAACACTTTATACACATAGCAGAACCCCCCCCCCCCCCCCCCCCATTTTAGGGAACCAAAAGTATTGGGACAAATTCACTTGTGTATTAAAAGTAGTAAAAAAATAAAAGTTTAGTACTTGGTCCCATATTCATAGCACACAATGACTACATCAAGTTTGTGACACTACAAACTTGTTGGGTGCATTTGCTGTTTGTTTTGGTTTTGTTTCAAGTTATTTTGCGCCCAATAGAAATGAATGGTAAATACTGTATGGTGTCATTTTGGAGTCACTTTTTATTGTAAATAAGAATGGTTCTAAAACGCTTCTACATTAAATGTGGATGCTACCATGGTTACGGATAAGTTACTGAATTAATTTGTTAATGATGAGTAACAAAGTTAGACGCACAAATATAACTGTCCCAAAACTGAGCACACAGTAAATTACCCTTAAATGTTTTTTTAAACAGGCACTGCCTGTACAGCTCTTTCTACATTAGCAGGTCGGGCCTCAGATGTTCACTTTAGTTAAGCGGTTGCAGGTGAACAAACAGCTGACCCACTCATCACTAACACATCTGCATGTCTAGCAGATCTAGTCATTAGTAACTAATGAGAACATCAGGCCTTAATAGGAGGCCGTCAAATCACCACCACGCTAATGAACGCAGACACTAATGACTATCCAATTACTGCTAATGCACAGTTAACACACGGCTAATGAACAATCAGAGAGAGCGAGAGAATGAAAAAAAAATATGCAGAGGGTTTTTGAATGAGCTGGTTAATTAGTGATAATTAATAATAAGCCGTCTGAATGAAGACCTGGGCTGGAGACTGGAGACTGTGGCCTGGGTAAGATCACATGAACTACAGTATTTATTTTATTTTACCTTTAGGCAAGTCAGTTAAGAACAAATTCTTATTTTCAATGACGGCCTTGTTCAGGGGCAGAACAACAAATTTGTACCTTGTCAGCTCGGGGGTTTGAACTTGCAACCTTCCGGTTACTAACTAGTCCAACGCTCTAACCACTAGGCTACCCTGCCGCTCCAGTACTGTTACACACATTCATTTAACCTGTACATGTCCATGTCACAGAAGCTAAGGGTGTGTGTTACCCTGGGGACTGTCAGAGATACACGCATACGAACAATTTTCATCTAAACAAAGACCCATGAGCAACATGTGAAGTTCATTGAAGCATGTCAAAATTGGGGAAAAAGAAAGTTAAGAATTCATATTTGAGAAATTAAGCCATACATTTTTTTTGTAACCATTTTCCATCCCAACCATGTGGAATGGAGAAAAAAAACTTTGATTTCTGATCAGATGGAAAAGTTGTTTAAGTCTTCATACCTCTTGACATTCTTACGTTACAACTTATTCTAAAAATAAAACCAAAGTGGGGGGGTTACAGCATTTCCTTCACATGACGCATCACTTTACACAAGTGTGTCTGGGTAAGAATCTAATAATTATAACATATTTACACCTGGACATTTGAAATATTCCCACTATGCCAGTAACCATTTCACTGTACTGTTTACACCTTCTGTATCCTGTGCATGTGATGAATAAACGTACATTTAATTACATATAGTGTGTGTGTTTACCAGAGACAGTAATGTGAACAACAACATGACCTGCACCAAAGTCAGATTAGGATGTAGGCCAAGGACTAGATAAAGGATATTTTTACCTGGAGATGTTCCTTATTGTAAGCTACTACTTTTAGTTTTAAAAATGTTGCTTGTTTTGAACATGGCCCATACATGTGAATTCTTAAAGAGATGGGCGGGGCTAAGGCTTAAGAGGGTGTGAACCACACTGCATGGGTGTAGACAAAGAAGAGCTCTCCGGTAGGTGTACCAACAAAACATTCACGGGCCATTTTCTCAAAAGTGGGGTTACAGGTTTATCAACTTTCCCACTGTTCCTCAAAAACAGTGTATGGCACACCATTGTGTTTATTATAGCAGTGAGTTTAACTCTTATTAACATATTTTCCTCTATGAACAAGTCTTATAAATTTAAAAATTATTTTTTTTACAGCTTATTAGCATAAATTACACCTAATATGTTCCCCCTGTTGATGATGCTCATTATATATATATATATATATATATAAGGATTGAACTAAAAGATTACATGTTACAAAAATGATACGAAATTATGTGAAATTGAATGAAACAACATATGACGCTAATATGATGTGCAATACTCCATTATGTTTCTATATGATAACAATAGCATAATATATGCCATATACAATTTTTTTTTAACAGTTTCATTAATTCTAATTAACTTAAGTAATTATGACACACCCCTTACTATTGTCATTGGTTACACTAATTGCAGTGTTTGTCTACATAACCTGGTTCATCACATTACCCTGAGGAAGGCACAGGTGATGCCGAAACATTGGTAAAGACCTATTAAATTGCTGGGAGATTACACATGGAGTGTGCGACTTTATTTTGATAGTTTATTCTTTACAACGCAACAACAACAAAAAAACACACCACTTCAAATAAGACCAAAATGAGGTGGTCGGTCACATTTCATTATTTCTATCAGATCAACACACATTCGTCATGCAAATCAAACGTTGTAAAAGTAGGCCAGACCTGTTTAGCATCATTCGCACTTGCTTTCATGTTTCTATGACAAACTATGCTAAAGTTATTGCAAACAAGTTATTTAAATTAAGTTCTATATGATACGATTATTTCTATCGAAACAACACACGAACATATGCAAATCAAAGGTTGAACAAGTAGTCGAGAAATGTTTTGACAAAGTACTACTTGTTTTGACGTTTATGACAATCAATACATACGTTATGACGAGATTTAATAACGTCTGTTGAATGTCTGATATAAAACCTACTTCGGTGAATAAAATACCTCAACGTGTTTGTTTATCACGTGACTTTCCTGTTCTATTTCTCTCTTGTTCTATCTAACAGATTATTTTCATCTTTCATATTATTCTCAACAAAAGAGAGAAAAGCCATCATATCCAAACTAGTTTTAAAACTTTCATCGTTGTTTGGCCAAACTGACCGTCATTCTGTCTCTCCCACAGACAACGACGAGAGGGAGGCAGTATAAGTCCGGAAACACAGTTGCTAGAGCATACCAACCCCACAAAACACATTTAATAATGAGCTAGAACTTATTATATAAAAAATGGGATACTTACTTGTATCAACTGTGACTTGTTTCGCTTCAGTTCGTCAGTTAGTTTGTTAGACTTCTACCATAGTCACCTGCGGCAGGTAAGTAATAAAATAGCGTCCTTACACACCTGTTACCCTGGCTGTCTCGTGTGCTGCCAGAAAGACCTCGTCTCAATTTAATTACACTCATACACATCAAATGGTCACATGAACAATCAAACAGAAACATATGGAACTATGAATTCCCATTATATGGAAAAGGTAACACAAATTAGGTATGCGTGTCATCTATAGACTGTTTTCGACCGTTTTAATAACTTTACAGACAGGCAGCGTCTGGACAGCCGGATAAGGGAATGTGACGCCTATGCCATCAACATCAGGACCTGCTTGCGCGCTCACGTGTGTTGTAACTGCAATGCGCGTACCGGCAGACAGAAGTATATACAGGTAGGCCTACCATTAGCCAAGTGTTGTTGGCCAATGCGTTGTCATTCTTTGAGGAATCATTCCCTGACTCTGTCACTACAGGACAAGCCACTCTTTGTAAACAGGATTCTAAATAACATAAGTCTCTCTGTGGCTGGGCGGCAGGTAGCCTAGTGGTTAGAGTGGAGGGGCGGCAGGTAGCCTAGTGGTTAGAGTGGAGGGGCGGCAGGTAGCCTAGTGGTTAGAGTGGAGGGGCGGCAGGTAGCCTAGTGGTTAGAGTGGGGGGCGGCAGGTAACCTAGTGGTTAGAGTGGAGGGGCGGCAGGTAGCATAGTGGTTAGAGTGGAGGGGCGGCAGGTAGCCTAGTGGTTAGAGTGGAGGGGCGGCAGGTAACCTAGTGGTTAGAGTGGAGGGGCGGCAGGTAACCTAGTGGTTAGAGTGGTGGGGCGGCAGGTAACCTAGTGGTTAGAGTGGAGGGGCGGCAGGTAACCTAGTGGTTAGAGTGGAGGGGCGGCAGGTAACCTAGTGGTTAGAGTGGAGGGGCGGCAGGTAGCCTAGTGGTTAGAGTGGAGGGGCGGCAGGTAACCTAGTGGTTAGAGTGGAGGGGCGGCAGGTAACCTAGTGGTTAGAGTGGAGGGGCGGCAGGTAACCTAGTGGTTAGAGTGGAGGGGCGGCAGGTAACCTAGTGGTTAGAGTGGAGGGGCGGCAGGTAGCCTAGTGGTTAGAGTGGAGGGGCGGCAGGTAACCTAGTGGTTAGAGTGGAGGGGCGGCAGGTAACCTAGTGGTTAGAGTGGAGGGGCGGCAGGTAACCTAGTGGTTAGAGTGGAGGGGCGGCAGGTAACCTAGTGGTTAGAGTGGAGGGGCGGCAGGTAAACCTAGTAGTTAGAGTGGAGGGGCGGCAGGTAACCTAGTGGTTAGAGTGGAGGGGCGGCAGGTAACCTAGTGGTTAGAGTGGAGGGGCGGCAGGTAGCAATGACATTTTATGTTGACCAAGTTCAACTATTTTTCATTGACCGACGTACAAATGTTTTAGGGCGGAGTCAGCCTTCTCCTTCACCTCCCTCTCCCTGTTTTAAACCTAACCTTAACCACACTGCTAACCTTATGGCAAGACCTAACCTTAACCACACTGCTAACCTTATGGCAAGACCTAACCTTAACCACATTGCTAACCTTATGGCAAGACCTAACCTTAACCACACTGCTAACCTTATGGCAAGACCTAACCTTAACCACACTGCTAACCTTATGGCAAGACCTAACCTTAACCACACTGCTAACCTTATGGCAAGACCTAAACCTTAACCACACTGCTAACCTTATGGCAAGACCTAACCTTAACCACACTGCTAACCTTATGGCAAGACCTAACCTTAACCACACTGCTAACCTTATGGCAAGACCTAACCTTAACCACACTGCTAACCTTATGGCAAGACCTAACCTTAACCACATTGCTAACCTTATGGCAAGACCTAACCTTAACCACACTGCTAACCTTATGGCAAGACCTAACCTTAACCACACTGCTAACCTTATGGCAAGACCTAACCTTAACCACACTGCTAACCTTATGGCAAGACCTAAACCTTAACCACACTGCTAACCTTATGGCAAGACCTAACCTTAACCACACTGCTAACCTTATGGCAAGACCTAACCTTAACCACACTGCTAACCTTATGGCAAGACCTAACCTTAACCACACTGCTAACCTTATGGCAAGACCTAACCTTAACCACACTGCTAACCTTATGGCAAGACCTAACCTTAACCACACTGCTAACCTTATGGCAAGACCTTAAATTAAGTTTGTCTTCTTTAGAAAGGTTTAAAATATGGCCAATTTTGACTTTGCAACTTGGCCATATGATGGGAACACATATATTAGGAGGCCGGAGGTCAGTGTTCATGCAAGAATTTGGTTCCGGGATCCTAAATGAGTTGCCTATCTGATAAATATAGGCTACTTCATGTAAAAAATACACAAAAGGCTAGGCCTCTTGTGACCCTAAGCACATTGTCTTCTGTTCAATTCGTCTTCCCAAGTATTTTGCGACGATGAACTGGGCATATTTGATGCAGTTGTGTGTGTTTTGAGCACAGATTCTCAAACAACCTAAATGTCATAGGCTTCAAGAGTAAGACCAGTCTTTGTTTTTACATGAATCTATTGTGGACAGATCTACATAAACATACCTGGTATCGTAGAATCTGACAGGAAGGGATGTGATGTGTGGATTAACAGCAGGAGTAGTTCTGTTTTTTTTTGGGGGGGGGGGGGGTTTCACTGGTTATTTGGACATATCACGATTTCGCAGGTGTTAGCAACTTTCACATTTTGGAAGGGAAGAGGACATTCAGCCCTTAAACTTGCACAGAGAGAGAGAGTGGAGCTCCTAGATCTGGTTCCACTCATCTTTAGATCTTCTCCTAACATACAGTGCATTCGGAAAGTATTCAGACCCCTTGACTTTTTCCACATTTTGTTTACGTTACAGCCTTATTGTAGATTTGTTCAATACAAAAAAATGCTCCTCATCAATCTACACAAAATACCCAAATAATGACAACGCAAAAACAGGTTTTTAGAATTCTTTGCAAATGTATAAAAAATTAAAAACATAAATAGAAAATGTACATAGGTATTCAGACCCTTTCCATCCTGGTTCCATTGATCATCCTTGAGACGTTTCTACAACTTGATTGGAGGCCACCTGTCTTAAATTCTACTGATTGGGCATGATTTGGAAAGGCACACACCTGTCTACCGTATCAGTACAGACCTACTCATTCAAGGGTTTTTCTTTATTTTTTTACATTGTAGAATAATTAGTAAAGAGATCAAAACTATGAAATAACACACATGGAATCATGTAGTAACCAAAAAAACGATTAAACAAATGAAAATAAATGTTGTATTTGAGATTCTTCAGTGGCCACGCTTTGCCTTGATGGCTGCTTTACTGAAGACTCTAGGCTGTGTTTGCTGTCAAAGGTGCTTCAACACTATACTGATTAAAGGGTCTGAATACTTATGTAAATGTGATATTTCAGTTGTTTTATTTTTATACGTGGTGGTGTTGGAGGAGTTGGTGGAGGAGCTGGTGGGGGAAGTGGTGGAGGAGATGGTTGTGGTGGAGGAAGTGGGGGAGGTGGTGGTGATGGAGGAGATGGAGGTGGTGGTGTTGGAGGAGGAGATGGAGGTGGTGGAGGAGATGGAGGTGGTGGAGAGAGAGAGATTGAAATCGAGTGAGAGAGGGAAAGGGGGAGAGAGAGAGTGGGGAGAGAGAGAGATTGAAATTGAATGAGAGAGAGAGAGCAGGGAGAGAGAGAGAGAGAGAGAGAAAGTGAGGCTGTGGAAACTACTTTCTTCCACTACTTGTTATTTTTTGCAGACAGAGAGAAAGTGCAAGACAGACCACGTATTCACCCAGCACACCCTAATTGACAAACAAACCAAAATAAATGCAAAGTCTTCTCATGCTTTGTTGATTTCAAAAAACCTTTTGACTCAATTTGGCGTGAGGGTCTGCTATACACATTGATGTAAATTTGTGTTGGGGAGAAAACATACAACATTTTAAAATCCATGTACACAAACAACAAGTGTGTGGTTAAAATTGGCAAAAAACGAATTTCTTTCCACAGGGTCGTGGGGTGAGACAGGGATGCAGCTTAAGCCCCATCCTCTTCAACATATATATCAACGAATTGGCGAGGGCACGAGAACAGTCTGCAGCACCCAGCCTCACCTTACTAGAATCTGAAGTCAAATGTCTACTGTTTGCCGATGATCTGGTGCTTCTGTCCCCAACCAAGGAGGGTCTACAGCAGCACCTACTTCTTCTGCACAGATTTTGTAAGACCTGGGCCCTGACAGACCTGGGCCCTGACAGATCTGCGCCCTGACAGACCTGGTTCCTGACAGACCTGGGCCCTGACAGACCTGGGCCCTGACAGATCTGGTTCCTGACAGATCTGGGCCCTGACAGACCTGGGCCCTGACAGACCTGGTCCCTGACAGATCTGGTCCCTGACAGACCTGGACCCTGACAGTAAATCTCAGTAAGACAACAATGGTGTTCCATAAAAGGTCCAGTTGCCAGGACGACCAGGACCACAAATACAAATTCCATCTAGACACCGTTGCCCTGGAGCACACAAAAAACTATACATACCTCGGCCTAAACATCAGCGCCACAGGTAACTTCCACAAAGCTGTGAACGATCTGAGAGACAAGGCAAGAAGGGCCTTCTATGCCATCAAAAGGAACATAAAATTTGACATACCAATTAGGATCTGGCTAAAAATACTTGAATCAGTTATAGAACCCATTGCGCTTTATGGTTGTGAGGTCTGGGGTCCGCTCACCAACCAAGACTTCACAAAATGGGACAAACACCAAATTGAGACTGCATTCAGAATTCTGCAAAAATATCCTCCGTATACAACGTAAAACACCAAATAATGCATGCAGAGCAGATTTATGCAGATACCCGCTAATTATCCAAATCCAGAAAAGAGCCGTTAAATTCTACAACCACCTAAAAGGAAGCGATTCCCAAACCTTCCATAACAAAGCCATCACCTACAGAGTGTTGAACCTGGAGAATAGTCCCCTAAGCAAGCTGGTCCTGAGGCTCTGTTCACAAACAGACCCCACAGAACCCCAGGACAGCAACACAATTAGACCCAACCAAATCATGAGAAAACAAAAAGATAATTACTTGACACATTGGAAAGAATTAACAAAAAAACAGAGCAAAATAGAATGCTATTTGGCCCTAAACAGAGAGTACACAGTGGCAGAATACCTGACGATTTCAACTGATCCAAACTTCAGGAAAGATTTGACAATGTACAGACTCAGTGAGGATAGCCTTGCTATTGAAAAAGGACACCGTAATCAGACCTGGCTATCAAGAGAAGACAGGCTATGTTCATACTGCCCACAAAATGAGGTGGAAACTGAGCTGCACTTCCTAACCTCCTGCCAAATATATGACCATATTGGAGACACATATTTCCCTCAGATTACACTGATCCACAAAGAATTCAAAAACAAACCCAATGTTGTTAAACTTCCATATCTACTGGGTGAAATATGAGTGTGTGTCACGATCGTTGGAATAATTATCGGGCCAACATGCAGCGTGATCTGGGTTCCACATCTTTATTCAGTGAAACGCACATAACAATAAAGAAAGACGAAGCAAACAACGAACCGTGAATACAGAGGTGCTACGTGCACTAACTCAAAACAATATCCTATAAAACACAGGTGGAAGAAATGCTACTTAAGTACGATCCCCAATTAGGGACAAGGATTACCAGCAGCCTCTAATTGGGAATCATACAAAATCACCAACATAAAAAAACTAGAACCCACATAGAAATAATAAACTAGACTAACCCCCAGTCACGCCCTGACCTACTCTACCATAGAAAATAAGGGCTCTCTATGGTCAGGACGTAACAGTACCCCCCCAAAGGTGCGGACTCCGGCCGCAAAACCTGAAACCAAATGGGGAGGGTGGGGGGGGGTGTGATAAGTGTCGGTGGCGGCTCTGGTGCGGGACGAAGAAACCGCTCATCCTGCGGATCTGCCAGCTTTGGTGGCGGCTCTAGTGCGGGACGAAGAAGCCGCTCAGCTCGTGGATCCACCATCTTTGGTGGCGGCTCTGGTGCGGGACGAAGAAACCACTCATCCTGCGGATCTGCCAGCTTTGGTGGCGGCTCTAGTGCGGGACGAAGAACCCACTCATCCCGTGGATCCAGCCATGGACCCGGGCTGAACACTGTGCCTGGACTGGACCTCGGTGTCAAGGAAGGCTCAGGATCAGGACTGGACACCAGATCTGGACTGGACATCAGTGCAGAGGAAGGCTCCTGCCATGGATCAGGATTGGACACCAGATCTGGACTGGTCATCAGTGCAGAGGAAGGCTCCTGCCATGGATCAGGATTGGACACCAGATCTGGACTGGTCATCAGTGCAGAGGAAGGCTCCTGCCATGGATCAGGACTGGACGCCGTATCTGGACTGTGCACCAATGCAGATGAAGACTCTGGCCTTGGAGCTGGACTGGACGCCGTGCTCAGACTGGGCATCGGCGCAGGGGAAGGCTCCGGCAATGGAGCTGGAGGTTCCGGACCGTTGACCGTCGCAGGAGATTCCGGACCGTTGACCGTCGCAGGAAGCTCCGGACCAGGGACCGACGCCGGACCGGGGACCGTCTCCGGGAGCTCCGGACCGGGAACCGTCACAGGAAGCTCCGGACCGGGGACCGTCACCAGAAGCTCCGGACCGGGAACCGTCACAGGAAGCCTGGTGCGTGGGGCCGGCACTGATGGTACCGGACTGGTGACACGCACCTCAGCGTGAGGAGCAGGCACAGGACATACTGGACTGGGGAGGCGCACTGGAGGCCTGATGCGTGGGGCCGGTACTGGTGACACGCACTTCAGGGAGAGTGCGGGGAGAAGGAACAGGATGTACTGGGCTGTGAAGTCGCACCGGAGACCTGGTGCGTTGCCGCATACTCCTTGCCAACTCCATTCTCCGGTATCCCTCCTCGCACTGTTCCATTGACTCCCAGGCGGGTTCTGGCACTCTCCCTGGGTCGACCGACCACATGTTGTACTGGTTCACACCTCGGCTCCGCCGACCACCCCGTGGTCTTTATTTAGTGAAACACACAAAACAATAAAGACCAGCGAAACAAACAACGAACTGTGACTACAGAGGTTCTACATGCACTAACTCAAAATAATATCCCATAAAACACAGGTGGAAGAAATGCGACTTATATATACGATCCCCAATTTGAGACAACGATTACCAGCTGCCTCTAATTGGGAATCATACAAAATCACCAACATAGAAAAACAAAACTAGAACCCCACATTGAAGTAATAGATTAATCCCCAGTCATGCCCTGACCTACTCTACCATAGAAAATAAGGGCTCTCTATGGTCAGGACGTGACAGTGTGCAGTCACATCAGCAAGATTTGTGACCTGTTGCCACAAGCAAAGGGCAACCAGTGAAGAATAAACACTATTGTAAATACAACCCATATTTATGTTTATTTATTTTCCATTTTGTACTTTAACTCTTTGCACATAATATGACATTTGAAATGTCTTTATTCTTTTGTGAGTGTAATGTTTAATGTTAATTTTTATTGGTTATTTTGTTTTGTTTATTATCTACTTCACTTGCTTTGGCAATGTTAACACATGTTTCCAATGACAATAAAGGCCTTAAATTGAATTGAAATGTATTGAGTTGAGAGAGAGAATGAGAGAGACGCTATGCAAACTACTTTCTTTCCTACTTGTTGTTTTTTAATTTGACTTTTGATTATATAGATATTGATAATAGTGCTGTTGAGGGAAGTAAACATTTTGCTGCACCGCTAAAGCAGAGAAAGAGAGAAGTCTCCAAGGTGATAATGAACACGGGCACAAATCATGGCAACAGGAGTGGCAGCCCTGGGAAATGGCTGCCTGTTGCTTTAAGACTTGTCAGCCGCTGGAGGAAAGCTACAGTTCAGCTCCCTAGTGACTTCAGTGTCCACAACTCAACCTCCCACTGCAACCAATGCAGCAATCAAGGGTCCCAATAAAAGTAAAATATACACTAACGTTCAAAAGTTTGGGGTCACTTAGAAATGTCCTTGTTTTTGAAAGAAAAGCACATTTTGTGTCCATTAAAATAACATCAAATTGATCAGAAATACAGTGCAGACATTGTTAATGTTGTAAATGACTATCGTGGCTGAAAACTGCTGTTCTGATTAAAGAAGCAATAATACTGGCCTTCTTTAGACTAGTTGAGTATCTGGAGCGTCAGCATTTGTGGGTTCGATTACAGGCTCAAAATGGCCAGAAACAAAGACCTTTCTTCTGAAACTCGTCACTCCATTCTTGTTCTGAGAAATGAAGGCTATTCCATGCGAGAAATTGCTAAGAAACTAAAGATCTGGTACAACTCTGTTTACTACTCCCTTTACAGAACAGCGCAAACTGGCTGGGAGGTGGGAGGCACCGGTGCACAACTGAGCAAGAGGACAAGTACGTTAGAGTGTCTAATTTGAGAAACAGATGCCTCACAAGTCCTCAAATGGCAGCTTCATGAAATAGTACCTGCAAAACACCAGTCTCAACGTCAACAGTGAAGAGGCGACTCTGGGATGCTGGCCTTCTAGGCAGAGTTCCTCTGTCCAGTGTCTGCGTTCTTTTGCCCATCTTAATCTTTTCAGTCTGAGATATGGCTTTTTCTTTGCAACTCTGGATAGAAGACCAGCATCCCGGAGCTACCTCTTCACTGTTGACGTTGAGACTGGTGTTATGAGGCATCTGTTTCTCTATTTAATGAAGCTAACATAATTGCAAAAGGGTTTTCTAATAAATCTATTAACCTTTTCAAATTATTAACTTAGATTAGCTAACACAACGTACCATTGGAACACAGGAGTGATGGTTGCTGATAATGGGCCTCCACCCTTATGTAGATATTCCATAACAAATCAGCTGTTTTGAGCTACAATAGTCATTCACAACATTAGCAATGTCTTCACTGTATTTCTGATCAATTTTATGTTATTTTAATGGACAAAAAAATTGCTTTTCTTGCAGAAACAAGAACATTTCTAAGTGGCCCAAACTTTTGAACGGTAGTGTACATATACAGTACCAGTCAAAAGTTTGGACACACCTACTCATTCCAGGGTTTTTCTTTATTTTTTATTATTTTCTACATTGTAGAATAACAGCGAAGACATTAAAACTATGAAATAACACATATGGTATCATGTAGTAACCAAAAAAGTGTTAAACAAATCAAGATATATGTTATATTTGAGGTTCTTCAAAGTAGACACCATTTGCCTTGATGACAGCTTTGCACACTTTTGGCATTCTCTAAACCAGCTTCATGAGGTAGTCATGATTCCATATGTGTTATTTCATATTTTTGATGTCTTCACTATTATTCTACAATGTAGAAATAATACTGTAGAAAATTATACTGTAAATATATTTTACTCCCCACAAATGTGAAAGCATTGGATTGTTGGAGACATGGGCTAGAGGGAGTTTCCACCATATTTATTATAACAGCCATTTCCTTTCAATTCAGTGAGGGGAAATTAACACGTCTACACTTTGTCAGCAAGGAGAGATGATTGGGACACAACCAAAGTGGTCATCAGAACACGCTGCTAAGACTCCTCCAGAAATGGTTCAATGTTAAGTGGAGAGTATTGCTTTTGTATTGTAGATAGTATTATAGATACTATTATAGTATTATCGATATTATCATAGTATTATAGATAGTAGTATAGATATTATCATAGTATTATAGATAGTATTACAGATAGTATTACAGTATTATAGATAGTATTACAGTATTATAGATAGTATTACAGTAATATAGATAGTATTACAGTATTGTAGATAGTATTACAAAGCCCTACTATTTAGCCATCTAAAGGCTAGTTCTCCGGTCTTTCTTATATTTTGCCGGAGGAGTTGTTGAATACAGGGAAATACAGGCGGTCAGATCTGCCTAGTGCTGTAGAGACGATGCTTGAGACGATGTATTGTGTGACCTGGTAGTTAAAGCCTTCCTAGAGAGCCTGTAAAGTTCAAACAGTCTGAAGGAGACTGTGAGACCTCTAGTTGACCTTATGTTACATGACATTAGTTTGCATACAGTAATGCTAGATGACATCATTTGACATAACACGACATGACATTCGTTGACATAACGCTCATAGTGAGAAGGCAAAACCATTTTTTTTATTGTTTCACATTTATTACAGATGGAAAGACTGAAATATCACATTTACATACGTTTGACTACAGTTGACATAACACTACATGACTATAGCTGACATAACACTACATGACTATAGCTGACATAACACTACATGACTATAGCTGACATAACACTACATGACAACAGCTGACATAACACTACATGACTATAGCTGACATAACACTACATGACTACAGCTGACATAACACTACATGACATTAGTTGACATAACACTACATGACTATAGCTGACATAACACTACATGACTATAGCTGACATAACACTACATGACATTAGTTGACATGAGGGAGGGAGGAGGGGGATTAGTGAGGAGAGGAGAGGGGGATTATTGAGGAGAGGAGAGGGGGGTTAGTGAGGGGAGGGGGAGAGAGGGGGGTTAGTGAGGGGAGGAGAGGGGGGTTAGTGAGGGGAGGGGGAGAGAGGGGGGTTAGTGAGGGGAGGAGAGGGGGGTTAGTGAGGGGAGGAGAGGTGGGAGGGGGGTTAGTGAGGGGAGGGAAGGGGGGAGAGACGGGGTTAGTGAGGGGAGGAATTGGGGGAGAGGGGGGGTGAACATTCCCGTGGTCATGTTGTGTCTTGGTCCAGCAGTAAGCTACTTACTGAGGCGTCTTGGCCCAGCAGTAAGCTACTTACTGAGGTGTCTTGGCCCAGCAGTAAGCTACTTACTGAGGTGTCTTGGCCCAGCAGTAAGCTACTTACTGAGGTGTCTTGGTCCAGCAGTAAGCTACTTACTGAGGCGTCTTGGCCCAGCAGTAAGCTACTTACTGAGGTGTCTTGGCCCAGCAGTAAGCTACTTACTGAGGTGTCTTGGCCCAGCAGTAAGCTACTTACTGAGGTGTCTTGGTCCAGCAGTAAGCTACTTACTGAGTTCCTCTCCTTCTCCAGTCACATTGATACTCACAACTCCTTTACACTGTGTGAACCAGACACACACACACACACACACACACACACACACACACACACACACACACACACACACACACACACACACACACACACACACACACACACACATGCTGAGTAGCCTATTCAATCAATTCCAGATAGTGACTTTCCTGATACGGCTTCCATAAGTATGTTTTAGTTGCGCACAGAGGGACTTGACCCTCGATTTAGAAAATTGCGGTCTTGTGGCATCAGTCAATCAGTGAGTGTTGGCAAACTTGGCTAAGAAGTTACCCAGCACATACAAACCGATTGACAATTTCAAGTGTCTACTCTTTCCATTCTGGTCCTGCTGTCCTACTCTTGCCTTGGGTTACAAAATTCCAGTTACTTCCCCAAAATTCCCATTCTTCCTAGAAACCCTGGTTGGAGGATTCCGGATTCCTGGAATTCCTGCTTATACTATCCTCATTCCGGAACTCTTCCAACCAGGACTCCTGGAATTCCTGCTTATACTATCCTCATTCCGGAACTCTTCCAACCAGGATTCCTGGAATTCCTACTTATACTATCCTCATTCCGGAACTCTTCCAACCAGGATTCCTGGAATTCCTACTTATACTATCCTCATTCCGGAACTCTTCCAACCAGGATTCCTGGAATTCCTGCTTATACTATCCTCATTCTGGAACTCTTCCAACCAGGATTCCTGGAATTCCTACTTATACTATCCTCATTCCGGAACTCTTCCAACCAGGATTTCTGGAACACCTGTGTATTTGAGAATCGACTGGACTTTTCTGTTCTTGCATTCCTGTTCTTGCCGTAACTGTCATGGCGTCGTGGTGCCTTCTCTGGTCCTCCAACACCACTTGTAGCAGCATCTGGATCGACCAGAAACAAGCCCTGCTTAGCCAGCCAGCACATGGGGATGCCACATGGTATATGCTGCTGGCTGCTACCAGGGCTGACCTATAGTGTTCATTTCCCCTATAGTCCAACCCGGTGTCTCCATGTGTGGACAGGTAATGAGTTGGCACCAACCCAGCCCTACTGTCAGATCAGCTGTGCTCTTGGATTCTTTCCCTGTGATAGTATAGTAATGTATAGGTGGAAACCCTAATGCTCTGTAGACATGTCAGGAAGAAGTTGTGATCAAAAGAGAAATAGAATAGAGAATCAAGGGAAGGTGAGGTGTGTGAATGTAAGAGAGGGTCTGCTGAGGTAGAGACTTCATCCCTCCCCATCCCCATCCCATCCGCCCCCAGGTTAACGGTTCACTCTGCTTCGCTCACTTTCATTCCTCGTTCACACATATTAACTCTGCTTTTCTCACACTCATCCCCCCCCCCCCCCTCTTTCACTCTCTCTTCTCCCTCTTTCTTGCCCCCCTCCCCACACACACTTATAAAGTTAGCAGCATACCCGGGTTCATAGGTTAAGATGTGGGTGAGTGTGTGTGTGTATGTGTGTGTGTATCTGTGTGTGTGTGTATCTGTGTGTGTGTGTGTGTGTATCTGTGTGTGTGTGTGTGTGTATCTGTGTGTGTGTGTGTATCTGTGTGTGTGTGTGTGTGTGTGTGTGTGGTGTGTGTGTGTGTGTGTGTGTGTGTGTGTGTGTGTGTGTGTGTGTGTGTGTGTGTGTGTGTGTGTGTGGGAACAGAGCCCCCTTTCCACCCCTTTGTCAATCCATCAGTTAATTAGAAACAGGAGAAAGTGTCATTGGACAGAGAGAAAAAGAGGGAGGGAAAAGAGAGAGAGATAGAAACAGAGGGAGGGAAAAGAGAGAGAGAGATAGAAACAGAGGGAGGGAAAAGGGAGAGAGAGATAGAAACAGATGGAGGGAAAAGAGAGAGACAGAGACAGAGATAGAAACAGAGGGAGGGAAAAGAGAGAGAGCGAGACAGATATAGAAAGAGAGAGGGAGGGAAAAGAGAGAGAGAGATAGGGAAAGCGAGACAGAGAGAGAGAGAGAGAGGGAGGGAGAGAGAGAGCGAGAGAGAGGGAGGGAGAGAGACAGAAACAGAGGGAGGGAAAAGAGAGAGAGAGGGAGAGACAGAGATGGAAAAGAGAGAGAGGGAGGGAGAGACATAGATAGAAACAGAGGGAGAGAAAAGAGAGGGAGAGAGATAGAGACAGAGGGAGGGAGAGAGAGAGAGATAAACAGAGGGAGTGAGAGAGAGAGAGAGATAGAAACAGAGGGAGGGAGAGAGATAGAAACAGAGGGAGAGACAGAGATAGAAACAGAGGGAGGGAGATAGAAACAGAGGGAGTGAGAGAGAGAGAGATAGAAACAGAGGGCGGGAGAGAGATAGAAACAGAGGGAGGGAGAGAGAGAGAGAGATAGAAACAGAGGGAGGGAGAGAGAGAGAGAGATAGAAACAGAGGGAGGGAAAAGAGAGAGGGAGAGAGACAGAGATAGAAAAAGAGAGAGGGAGAGAGAGAGATAGAAACAGAGGAAGGGAGAGAGAGACAGAGAGAGAAACAGAGGGAGGGAAAAGAGAGAGAGTAGTAAGTAAAGGGGAGGAATGAGAGAAGAGAGCTCTGTTCACAAACAGACCCCACAGGACAGCAACACAATTAGACCCAACCAAATCATGAGAAAACAAAAAGATAATT